>NC_048308.1:46172609-46472609 GCF_013100865.1 Trachemys scripta elegans
AAAAAAGATGTGGAGAAATTGGAAAGGGTCCAAAGAAGAGCAACAAGAATGATTAAAGGTCTTGAGAACATGACCTATGAAGGAAGGCTGAAAGAACTGGGTTTGTTTAGTTTGGAAAAGAGAAGACTGAGAGGGGACATGATAGCAGTTTTCAGGTATCTAAAAGGGTGTCATAAGGAGGAGGGAGAGAACTTGTTCACCTTAGCCTCTAAGGATAGAACCAGAAACAATGGGTTTAAACTGCAGCAAGGGAGGTCTAGGTTGGACATTAGGAAAAAGTTCCTAACTGTCAGGGTGGTTAAACACTGGAACAAATTGCCTAGGGAGGTTGTGGAATCTCCGTCTCTGGAGATATTTAAGAGTAGGTTAGATAAATGTCTATTAGGGATGGTCTAGGCGGTATTTGGTCCTGCCATGCGGGCAGGGGACTGGACTCGATGACCTCTCGAGGTCCCTTCCAGTCCTATAATCTATGAATCTATGAATTTGGAACAGTCTAACAGGAAAGACTGAGAAAGCCCAGCCCCCAGAATACCTCACAGCCCGTGGTTAGGGCACTCTGGTAGGAAGTGGGAGACCCAAGTTCAAGTCCCTTCTGTACATTAGGCTGGAATGCACCCAGGTCTCCCACTTCAAGGGTAAGTGTTCTAAGCATATGCTAAAGGTTATAAGAGAGAGACAGCAGTACCACTACCACTGCCTCCTTGGACAGGTTTAGGCACTCTCAGAGCATGCCTACTGCATCGGCCCTTGAGGGTAAGAAAGACGAGGAGTGCTACTTTATTAATCCCACTGGGTTTAGGCATGAGCTAAATGCCAAGCTGCTGAAATGCATCAGGACTTGGTTGACTGTGTGCATGCCCAGCCACTGAAATACAGGTTCCTCAGGATTTAACAGTTGAAACATAGGCACTTAGGGACCTTAGGCACCTGCAGGGTTTGGTGGCAGCTGAACAGAAGTTATGTGAATGCCAGTCGTGCCTAAATGCTGGGCTTAGATGCCTTTGAGGATCTGGTCTTATGGCCTTACAGCACTGAGCGGAGCAACATCTAAATACTTTTAAAAATCTGGGCATCTCCTATTCAAGTGAATGTGAATAAAAATCATATCCTAAAGCTCCAACTAACTGCCAGCAGCTACCTATTGCCTCCGGACAGAAACTAACAACTATGCTTCTTATACTTCCAGCAGCAGCATTCACTTCACCAGCCTTTCAATTGACTTCCAGTAATCCTGGTCCATATCACTATACAAGCATCAGCAGTAGCAACAAAGAATTCCCTGAGGATCTTCTCTGTACTTCATCAGTGGAAAGAAAATATATTTAAGATTTTTACCCTTTATTATAAATATTTTGGAGTAGAAACCAAGAAGGAAGTTGATGATTTCTTTTTGTGTTTAAGAAAATAATGCTACTTAAAAGTGTTTGGTTTTTTTTAAATAGTATTTTGATTTAATTACACTGAAAGGCAACATGATTTCATATTACTGGAAAGAATCAACACATTTTCAGTTGTGTAGCTCTTGCAGATTCAATGGATAATTAACAACCCTGCTTAGAAAAATAGCTTGATATCTTTAACTTTCTCAGCAAGAGACAGGCTTATTTTAGGGTGTTTGTTTCCCTTGTGAGCACTGCTGCATATTAACATTTTTCCCCAGTCATTGCACTAGCGGAGTGAAATGCCAACAGTGGTAATATGATAGTAGAGTAAATGTCACACGTTAAAAGGACCACAAGAATATATATTTGCCACCTGTAGAAACTGTTCTTTTTCACTGTGCAATGTAAAATTTATGAATGTTGTTATAATATCCTAGATATATCTGTCTGGTAATATCAGGCATGTATCAGTGCTAAAAGTCAGGGTCCTCCAATATCAGCTGCAGTCTATTTACTGTACCTTTTCTATTGTCCTGTGGAACTGTATAGTCACACTAATGCACTGTCACCTAGAGCAAGCAAAACTAGCCTCTGGATATTATTTATTGGCTTGTGAATGCAGATTACTTATGCAATTTATTACCTACTAATTTACCATCTGCTGGCTGAAGGATGGTAAAAGTCCACTATTTATTTTATAGGAATTCATTATGCCATTAACCTTTCACTCCTATGGGCCATGAGGAGGAATTTCTTCCGTTAAATCTTGTAATAATGCTCTCCAAATGAAAACAGTGATTTATAGCATCCTCACAGAAAGTCTAATAAAGGTAAATTATTTCCTAATGCCCTATACATTGTAAGTGTTTGCATAAACAAGTTGGTGGAATGCAAACACAATTTCTAAAGGCTGTTTTATTCTTCTCTATAACATGGACATCAAAATAATTTTCACATTGATATTCTTCCAACATTTCTAGTTTTTGCATTTTAAAAACCAGGACATAGTTATATGTTGTGTATTTTATATAGCTCTGTATTGTGTGTGGGGAGCGGGGAGAGTAAGGAAACTTCATTTTACAACTCAAATGAGATTAAATCTCTTTTGATTTTTATGTGAGAAGTGCTGAAAGCAAAGCTGATGTAATTTAAAAAGCAATCAATAGTTGCTGACTTATAAAGTAATTCTAATTTGGGTAATAACTATAGTGGCTGCACTAATATTGCTGATAGTTGGGTGGTATAGAACACAAGCTTGTTGAGCTGTGCTACTTGCTATTTTCCAGAGACTTTGAGACTTAGATGAAAAATAAGCGAAGTCATGAAGATTCTTCTGGCGGTGGGAGTGGTTTTCACAAATATCCAGGCTTAAGCAGAGCCAAGAATATTTGAATTTGTTATTGAAAAGCCTGTGGGGTCAGATCCTCAGATAGTGTAAATCAGCAGGACTCCATGGATTTCAGTTCAAAGTGCAAATTATTTTGCTCTACCAATGTTAGAAGAAACTAAAATGATCTTTAGAAAGTACAGCTGGTGTTTACATTCCATTCACCAAAAGCCATATCAACTTGTAGCTGCTGAGGAACTGGCCCTCTAAGTGGTGTCAGGTTCAAAAAGAATAATTGTAGGAGATTCCATTTTTCCCATGTTTTAGAGACCCTTACTTCTTCATCTTTCAGTTTTGGTCAAAATCTTAAATGAAACCATTTCTGCACTCATTACTCAGACAAATCTCCCAGTTAAATCTGAGAGACAGGAAGACAGAGTGTGAGGCAGTGGTGGGCAACGTGTGGCCCGCAGGATAATCCGGTGGTGGGCCGCGAGACAGTTTGTTTGCATTGACCTTCTGCAGGCACGGCCATCCGCAGCTCCCAGTGGCCACGGTTTGCTGTTCCCGGCCAATGGGAGCAGCAGGAAGCAGCACGAGCCACAGGGACGGGCTGGCCACTGCTTCCCACAGCTCCCATTGGCTGGTGAAGGGGATCTAGATTTGGGTCTTGTAACCCCCCTTTCCTCCCTGGGTTACTCGGGAGCAGGCAACACTCACCTGTGTGCCCGGGTGCCTGATGTTGTTGACATTAAAGAAGATCCTGAGTATCCCAATGGTGATATTGGATAGCTGGGAATCCTTTATTCACCCTTTACTCCTAAAGGAATTTTAAATTGGCAGTACCTCCACCTGGATGGCCCATGTACACCCTCAATGGCATGCCTTGGGAACCTCCAGGAATAAACCTATTCCAATATTATTATTAATTATAATCTGTGGCATGGGTGTAACTCAAAAATATCAATTATAAATAATATACATTCAATATACTTAAATTAGAGATAACACACCTTTACTTAACAACTTAAAAAAATCAAGGTATAACAGACTAAGATTAAATGTAACTACTAATTTAAATCCACAGGGGGCAGTTGAATAATATCAATTAACAAATATAGCATACAGTAATAAATGAAACTCATCTAACTGGCATTACACTGCCACAGTTTACCCCATCCCGGAGCATACACTGCTCTGGTTTTCAGAGTCCTGGACACTTGCACGCTTGAAGATCTGCAGCTGGAGACAGCATTCTGTTGGTTCTGTGTATCAGTCTAGCCAAGGCAACAAGCTGCACAACCCCTCTGAAGATTGGAGCTGGCCCCACGAAATGTCAGCAGCTCTGGGTCCTGGTTTGGTGGGAAGATTGCTCCGCCTCCTTAGACTCAGACTCTCCACTGTGCCCCTTCCCTTGCAAATACTTTCCCAAACAACAGTGGGGGGTTACTCACAGTTCCTTCACTGCAGGCCCACCTCAGTCAGCTCTAGGCACAGCAACAGTCTCTGCCCTGGCTCCACTGAAGTCACCAACAGCCTGTGAGGCTCCCTGTTTGATCAAAGCCCTTGCAGGCTCTCAGCAGCAGCTCCTGGTATGGACAGCGCTCCGCAGCAGCAATCTCACTCCTTTTCCCAAAATGGAGTCCACCCCTGCTCTCTCTGGATGAGGAAGTCTCTCCCTCTATCCTCCAGGCATGATGGGAGTTGTAATCTCTAAGGCTAGAGTGCAGCACACAGGCTTTTCTCCTGGAACACTCCCAATAAAGTTCAGAGGCCCCTCTAGTAAAGCTACAGTATCATCTACCTGGATTTTAGAAAGCAGGTTCCAAAGAGATTGAGACTGAAGAGGAGAGGAGAGGGTCTTGAGCTGAACCTTTCACTATGTTTTAGTCATGGCCTCTAATGAAATGAAGAATCCCCATGACCAATCATACACACAAAAAGAACACTTAAACTATAACAAAGAAGCAAGTTGGTAGAGGTTTTAGCAAACATTTTATGACAGGCTATGAAGGAAAGTTGAAGTGAGCACATTTGAAAGTTCTTCTTGGCATATTTTCCACAGCTTCCTGTTTACCCACAGAATTATTGACATCTATTTAAAGCAGTGCCAATTAAAAGAAAAAAAGAAAATAAATTTAAAAAACTTTTAGGGGCACACATGACATTCACCTTCATACCAGTGGCACACAGAGTGCCTGCTGATTTCTAACTAGTGACTAAACTGTGTGAAATAGTTTTACACATGGTTTGCATGTCCTCAGTTGGATCTTTTTTCACCATCCGTGTTGTGAAAGCCTTCTGCAAGATTGTGTAGGAAGTTTCAAGATCTCCCTGTTGCAGAAACAGGAAGGGGAATTTGATAGACTATTGGATTCTAAAGTATTTCAGAGGTTCTCACACTTCATTGCACTGTGACACCCTTCTGACAATAAAAAATACTACACAACCCCAGAAGGGGGGGGACTGAAGTCTGAGTCCGTCTGATTCCCACTGCCCCCGGGGAGCCAAAGCCAAAGCCCGAGCTCCACTGCCCTAGGCAGGGTAGGGGTGAAAACCAAAGCCCAAGAGCTTCAGCCCCAGCCAGGGGGCCTGTAACCTGCGCCCCACTGCCCAGGGCTGAATCCCTTGGGCTTCGGCTTCAGCCCGGACGGCGGGGCTCGGGCTTCAGCCCCAAGCCCAGCAAGTCTAAGCCAGCCCAGGCCATTTTGGGGTCCCGACCCACAGTTTGAGAACCGCTGGTCTATTTGTTCTTTGAAAACAATCTCTATAAACAAAAGCTCTTTTCAATTATAAGAATTTAATAAAACTTTGCACACTAGGTAGAGGAGTCCCTAGGACAGCAACAAGCGTTTATACTCCTTTCAGGGTGTATCAGTTATTAGCTAATGATTTCATTTGCGATTTCTCTCCTCGGCCTATCATACTTCTTTACTATTGGCTTTTTATCCCGGTGTTTTTCCTATAACATGGTTATTAAGTGGCTTCTCAATCGTAGATTCATAAGGTTAGAAGGGACCGAAGAGTCATCTAGTCTAACCCCTCAATGAAGCAGTTTTGGTGAATATTCCTTCTGTCCCTCAGTTTAGAATGAGTTCACAGACTGAAATTAAATAAACACACAAACCGCTTTCCTTTTGATGCTATTTCCATCTATCTTCAAGGGATGCATCGATTTGCTGCAGCTGTGAACAGCTATTTTAAATCCAAGGCATGAACAACTTAATTTTGGAAGCAAGTCAAAAAAGTGTTAAATGATTAGAGTCCAAGTAGATAATTTATAAACAAGTAGAACAAACCTAATAAATGTGGCATTACATGGGAGAGAACAAAAGTAATGCCAGAGTCCTTTTTTAAAAAATGAGAAGGGCCCAATACCCCCACTGCCTTGCACTTTGTATAGTTCTTTACACTTATACAAAGTAAATGCAAAAGATACCAGATGAGAATGGCAGCATTTTTGGTAGTAGACAGTGGCAAATCAGGCCCAAGGCATTTCCTCTGCTTAAACTGGACTTATACTCTGCAGGATCTCTGACCATCAGACCATTTATTCTGGGGCCTACGTATGGATTATGTGCCTAATTTTAGGAACCAAAATTAGAAAATTCTGGCATATATCCTTACAGTGTTTAATATCAGTCAAAAAAGGTGCAGAATGTGGTAAACAGAATTATCTTAATCCAGTTGTTAGTTCAGGAAACAGGATTTAAATTGTTTTCCAACACATTAGCAATTTTATGCTCTTTTAATCTTTTTTATATTTATTGTTGTTGGACTTTATAAAAATACAGAACTACTAAGACAGAATAAAGAATGCAAGACAGAATGAACATTGTTACAAGCATCAACAATCACAAATTACAACAATCTGTTGTACAATACAAATCGGTCAGTCTATCCCTGCTGCTTTCATAATTTTAATCAGTGGAGTTATAATGGATCATTATGCAGACACTATACTTTAAACCAATCTGTGTGCAACCTGAATGCTGCCCATGTCTGACCAGTGGTATGCATACCACAGTTTGAGAATGGCTGTCTTCACCATTTCCTGGACACTCCTATAAACAGCCCTACTAAGGCAGGAGCTGCTCATAGAGGCTGCCTCTTTCCTTACATTAAGTTCCAGCTGAACTAAGAACCTCCAGATATAAATGTGGATGGTGGCAGGATATTTTTGGTGAGGGCCCCTCAACTCTGGAGTATCATCCTTTAGCTCAGCATATCCCAAAACGTAGGCTGGTACAGAAGGGAGGCATAAAGGACTAGATGGGGGAAAGGAGCACAAAGGATGTCTAAATAGGTGTGTCGACCTTTAACACCATGTAGGGAGTGGAATTGGTTTCATTTTTGTGGAGGCATGTGCCAGGGTGGGGAGGGGTTGGGGAAGAGCACACCTGTTTTTTTAAAGGTTTGGTCAATGCAGCCCTAGCTAGTCCTACAGAGCCTAGACATGTTAATCTTTATTGCACTTTCCAAACCTTAAGTGACTATATAGGTTTTTGCTTTATGGGTTGGTTGGGAGGGGCTCCAGGTTCTGTTCCAGAGGTAACATTCAGGTCACTTTGTGAGTATGTTAATCAATAATATTCTGATTTAATTAATTCATATTTTCCTAGATCTTTTGGTTGGTGCTTATAAATCCACATGACTATCAATGCACATCCCTACAAATGTGGTAAGATTTTGTAGTGGGAAACTTTCCTTAATGAATGTCATCCAGGAATTACTATACTGTATGCTCCCAGAACTCTCAGTGGGGCATAATTCAGTTAGGCTACCCCTCCTTTGAAGGGTCAGTGATCTTTTGAGATTTGCCATTGACTTCAATGGCAGGTGAAATGGACCCTTAGGTACAGATTTGTAAAAGTACTTAGGTGTTGCTGCGCTCAACACTGCAATGCCTCAATCTCATTTTCAAGAGGTATTTTAGGATTTAGACTCCTAAATCCCTTTGCAAAATGAGATTTAGTCTCCTCAATCAGGTAGGCATTGCAACACTCAGGACAGTAATACCTAAATAACTTTTAAAATCTGGGCCTAAGTAATTTAAACATCCAAGTCCCCCTTTCAAAGGGGACTTAAAAGCCCAAGTCCTATGGACTTTCAATAAGACTTAGCCTTGTAAGGGCTAGATTCGCAAGGAGGTCGTGCAATGCTGAGTGGTAGTAGAATTCACAACCCCAAGTTAGGTGCCCAGGATCTCTATACAATTCACGGGGAGAGTTAGATGCCCAAAAAGTGATTCTGAGAAGCCAGTACACTAAGGTGGCAGCCTAAGCTACCCAATAGAAATGTCAAGCCCTACCCATCAGAGGAAGTTAGGCACCTGTCTCCACCTGGGATTCACAGCTATGAATTGTCTCCTGGAGTAAGATGCCTACACAAGGTTAGCCCTTTCTTAAGAAAAATTAAACTTGAGGTGGTGGTGGTAGGCCCAATAGCTTCAACAGGAGAGACAGAATACCCCATAGCCCAGTGGTTAAGGCACACTCTTGACATGTGGGAGACATTGTACAACCTGCTTCAAATCAGGTAGAGTGGGGATTTGAACCTCTCTCTTCCACAGCGCAGGTGAGGGCACCCTCACCATCTTTTGTGAAGGCTAAGAGGGCTTAGAGTATGTGTAAGGGGAATGTTAATAGAGTAAGATAGGCAGGGGAACACTTCATTTGTGAATTCCACTGGGGTTTAGGCATGAACTAGGCACCAAGCAGACTGTCAATGTCAATGGCAGTTTTGCATGTGCCCACCTGCAAAAACTTCAGTATCTAGGGGACTTTACTGTTGGAAACATAGGTGTCTATGGATTAGGTGGCAGCTGACTAGTGACTTTGTGAATGCCAATGATGCCTGACGGGGAAGATAGGTACCTAGGGCTAGATTCACAAGGGTGATTTAGAGGCCTAACTCAGTTTTGAAAGTTGTACTTGATCCTTGCAACACTGAGCAAAGCAGCGTCTGAATACCTTTAAAAACCTGGGTCTTAATGTCTGATGGAGTGATCGACAGATTATTCCATGCAGGCTATATCACATTTGGCAGAACTTTTATACTGTGATCTCACACATGCATTCAGCCATGTCAATGGGAACAGGAATTGACCTGATAGCTCATCTTTCAGGCTGGGCTTATCAAAGGGAGCTAGGCTGTCAGCTCCCATTATCTTTCAATGTTAGGGCCTCTTTTAAAATACCAGCCTTCTGCCATCTTAAGGAGTATAATTTCCTTAAGGGATGGGCAGTTTGTACTAACAGTGGCCCAGTATTTTAAGAAGGAAGCTATATCATGAGCTCTTCAGAACTCTTTATATCTGTTTTTTTTTTGGGGGGGGGAACCTATTCATAATTCATACTTTTTATGTAGTTTAGAATATTTATACAATATTTTCCAATAGCTAGTTCAATTCTCCAAGAATATGATCCAGAAATAATAGCTTCCCACTCTCACTTTTGTTAAAGATGCAGTATGTCCTTAAAATAGTCTGAGGCGACATTTTCTCCCCTACATTTTTATATAAATTTACATCAACATGTGCCCACATTAAGCTATTTACAAAGCTATGGTGAAGCTGTTCATATGAATAACTACAGGTAATGTCACAAGGTTATGCAGAGGTTGGCTAACACCCATAGCCTCACTTGACTACAGCCTCACTTCTGCAGCTATTTAACAAGTGAAAGGAGACTCTTTAAATCATGTTCCAGGTCTAGAGGGACTGCTGTCCTTGTTAGAAACCATCCCACTTCTTACGGCCTGATTGCTGGGGCTTGTTCTGAGCAGGAGGGTGTCTTTGATGCTACTGGTTCAAACTCTGAATTGAACGCTTTTGAGATGAGCAAAGCTGAAACAGCAAAATCAGCTTTTAAGGAAATGGAGAGCCTTCTCCATGGAATAACGGAGTGGGTATGGCCAGGAATTAGAAATGGGAAGTCTACATTCCACATTCAGTACTCTCTGGGAGAGAGCCAGTTGTCTGCAGGACAATGGAGAAATTACTCAAGGATTTTTATTGGAGGAGGAGGAGGAGAAGGAGAGCTAAGTAGCTACATGCAGGAGTAAGAGGACAAGCTGACCTATGTGTTCCCAGGCCCACAGATGGAGAACACAAGGAGCAGCAGTTTAGTAAGCCAAGTCCAGATACTCAGCCATGTTGCACAATATTAGGTTCAATAGGATGGTGGGTTTTTTTTAGTTTCTAAAAAATTTCGAACCAATGTATTTAAATTTTATTTTCCTTTTTGGGGGAGGGACAATTGTACAGTTAAATTGAGTAATATACAAATGAATTTTGCATCAGGGATTCATGTTACCTTTATAGTTCGATAGAAATTCTGCTATATTTTCATAGGAGGAATAGTGCATATTTCTGGCCTTGTCCCCCCACCCCCACCCCCAACACACACACACACACACACACACACACACCCCTCTATCATCCTGTCTCCTGGTCAAAACTGGGCGAATTCCTCCCATCTTACTCAACTATTCTTTTTGTAATTATACCTCCCATGGAGCAGTACTTTTATCTTTAGTTTTATAGTCTACAATTGAATGCTAATGTGAGCATAGGTATCCCAGAGAGGAAGGACAGTCCAACGATTGGGGGAATTGTCTAAGACTTAGGAGACTAAGGTTCAGTTCCCTGCTCCACCACAGACTTCCTGTGGGCAACTCAGTTAGCAGATAAACCAAAGTCCCATAATGGTCTGTATCTATAATCCTTTGTTATCAATCAGGCTAAATCTTAATGTGGTGTTGATTGATAGGTTGTGACCTCTTGCTCTGACCCATAGTACCTTAGAAAATGGGTCTAAATGTCCAGGAAACCAAGAAAGGGAATACTTGTTGTTACAGGTGTCTTCTGTGATTGATGAGATAATGACTTTTTGACAGCTGTGTTTAGTTTATCCGTTATATAAATTGAGATGCTGTGAAAGGAACTGCATGGGTCAATAGGTCATGAGAAAGGAATTTTATTTGTCTCTTTTTCATAAACAAGTATGGTATTTAAAGGGGTGAGTTTCTGAAGGATAGTTGGAATGGAATGGAATGGACTGTCAGACTGCTTTCCTAATGTATTTCCCTTTCTGAATCATGCTGACTAATCTTTGACTAATAATATTTGATTAATAATGTGACTGAGTCTGTGTTATCTGTAGTCATACCAGTAATCTAAATTTAACCCTAACAGGCTAGATTCACAAAGGGACTTAGGCACCAAACTGCCACTTTAGGCACCTAAATCCCAGAAGAAGGCCAACTGCTATCCACAAAACCCCTCCTCAGTTACCACCAAACCCTGTAAGGCACTTGAACTCATTTGGCACCTTTAAACCCCAGAGTGATGCACAAACCAGGGGAAAATAAGTGTTTTTCCACCTAACAAATTTGCAGGGCCTGATCAGAATCAGAGCTAAGCTAGTGGATTGGGTCCCTGTAGGTGAGCTCACACAAAACAGCCAGCAGGGGAGGGGAGAGAGGAGGAACCTTTAGTCCAGTGGTTAGGGTACTCACATCAGATGTTGGAACTCCCTCCCTTCCCCCGTTCAAGTCCCCCCTCTGCCTAAGGTTGCCTTAACCGCTGGGATATTCTTTGGAAAAAATAATGAAAGTCATTAAAGCTGGAGGACTGGATGCTGCTTGTGCTCGCTCCTTGCCTCAATGTCATTACTTATCCACAGTGCAACAGCTTCAACAGGTGAGATCGAGGGAGCCCCATACCAGAATATCCCATAGCCCTGGGGTTGGCCCACTCACCTGAGAGATGTGAGATCCCTATTTAAATCCCCCCTGAGGAGGGTGAGGGACTTCAACCACAGGTCTCCCACATCCCACTGGGCTAAAAGTTATGAGGGAATTCCCCTTTCCCTTCTCCCAGCTTCTTGCAAAAACAGCATCGGCATCTAACTCCAGAAGAGGGTTTGCAGCTGGGAATCCCAAGCAAAAGGTGCTACTTCCCTCCAGCCTGGATTCAGGTGCTGAACTCCTTGAGAGGGGTGGGGCTTCGCACATACCTTTCTTCAACATCTCCCATTGGCTAGCTTAGACAGGGAGCTTTTGTGATTCCAATTCTCAGGTGCCTATCTCCCTCCATTCATTGTGCAGAAAGCCTGTGGTGAGACCCTGATTCAGGCTTTGTGAATCCCAGTCATTTTCAAGGCAGCTAAGTTCCTTTGTGACTGTAACCCTTGGCCTCCCTGGGTATGTATAGAGTGCAATTAAACACACACAGCTGGCCTGTGGCAGCTGACTCAGGCTCATGGGACTTAGCCTATGGGACTGTTTTTTTTGGGGTATAGACATTTGGGCTTGGTCTGGTGCTTGGGCTCTGGGACCTGTGAACCCGAATGTCTACATCCCAGTGAAACAGCTGCATGGCGTGAGCCCAAGTCAACTGACAACAGCCAGCAATCGGTGTTTTATTGCAGTGTAGATACACCCTCTGTGTCTCAGTTCCCCATCTGTAAAATGGGAATAATAGGACTTCCCTACCTGATAGGAATGTTCTGAGGAGAAATATATTGTGATGTGCTCGGATACTATGGCGATGGGTGCCATATAAGTACCTACAGCACAGCATGATTTATAAATCTCATGATAAAAGTTTATTGGATATTTATAAGAATAATGAGAACACACATAGATACCATACATAGGATTAAAATAAACAACCTTTGTAAAGGCTATACGTTTGCATGTTTCAAGACATAAGCTAATCACTAACTGAGATCTTAGGAAGATACTTCCCCTATGCTATACTTGCCTATTTCAGTTCTCTTGCATCACTCTCTGTAGTATCTGTTGCAAGCGCCTCTCCTAGACAGAATATTGAACTTGATGAGCCACTGTGGCAATCCTTGTGTTCCTGTTCCTCATGCATAGCTACCATTACCCCAGACAACATGCACGATAGTAACTGGATTGTTTGTTCTGTAAGCTGCTTCAATAGGGCAGATTTGAGCTAAACCAATAAAATGTGGTGAAATACTTCCACACCATGTACATCTCTCACTAAATTGAGGGAGATATTTTTGGGTTAAGGGATAGACTTGAGCATTAAATGCCAAATATCAGACTTGCACTTCATGGAGTGCCATGCGGGATAAATTGCTTACCAGAAAATGTGGTAACTGGAGTGATTGTGTAGACATAACTGTGCTAAGACACATTGCTGGTATGTTGGTATTAAATTGCCATTACATTCTGATGGGAAAACACCCAATATAACAAAATAGAGTTGATAATGGTGTTTAGATTTCTGGCACTAGAAGATTCTGATGATATGGGAGTATGAACCAGACCCAGACTGCAGAGGAGAAGCAGACAAAGAAAAGAAATTAAGGAAGATTAGTTACTGGAATTCTTATTTTGCAGAAAACTCAGAAAGGCATTAAAACAGACAAGTACATTAACAAATTTAAAATAAGCTTTTTATTACTTAATATTTTCTCACTGAAATTCAAAGCTTGGCAGTCTAAGTCCCATTGAAAGTGGAAATCTCAGCAGCACTGCATTAATTTTTCAAGCTTTAATGTGCCAGTCAGGGAATAAGTTATTACATCTGTTGCCCTCTGGGAGGAAGAATGAAAAGCACAAAAATGATTCTCCACCGTTAGGACGGAATAACTGAATAATAGCTGATTTAAGCAGCGGAATCGCAAAAGAAAAGCTTACAGCAGCTTTTGTGTCATCATTAGGAGTGAACGTTGCTCTGTACAACTAGTGTAGTGAGATTAGGAAACATGGCAGGGCTTATTTGTTCTTCTCAAGGGGCCCTTTACAATTATGGGAGAATTTCAGATGAGTCTCTTATGCGCTGCTGATGATAATCTATGTGAGAGATACTCTTTTTTCATGTTGAAATTACAGCCTGTATGCATTTCTTGTAAGATTCACAAGAGAAAATATAATTGTCCCTGCAGCTCCTGAGAACAATATGGTAGTTCAAATTGTGGGGCTTCAGGGCAGGTTAGCACATTGTGCCTGTCACTGTGTAGGGAAAGTCTGGCTCTTGGATAGCTTCCTGGAGGAAAGGAAATCAGCCCATGATGTTCTTGTCATTCTGAAAGGCAGAAACATCTGCTGAATTCTGGAGTGACTAGTTAGCTGAAACCAGAGCTAGGGGTGCCTTTTGTTAATGATCATCTTCTCCAGTAAATGAAGGTATTGCTATAAGGAGCTTCACAATGTGGCAAGTGAAGAGAAAGCCAATCCTCACTGGAGTAAACAAAGATGGGGGAATCATATGTGTAATGTCATGTTCACATGGAAGGGGAAAGAAGATACACATTCCCTTCACTCAGGAGCTACCATAAGTTCCCTTATTGCCACTTATGCAGCACAGCCACCATATAGCACAAAAAGATGTGGATGACCTGGCTGCTGGGGAGAGGAGTTGGAAAATAGCCATATGATATTCCCTTCTCCAGTTACTATTGCCCCAGATAGTAGTAACTCTCCTTCTGCTGGTTCCACAGACAGAGTCGGGAGGAGTGGTGGAAAGGGAGAAAGCCACCACAGTACAGCAAGGATAACAACCCCGACTCTGGAAGGAGAGAAAGGGAACTGTTTCAATCCAGGCAGGACCAGGAATAAATCAATGGAAACACACCACTTCTGGGTGATGATAGATTGATGCAAGTAAGCCTGCTCTTATCTAAAACTAAAATGTATTAGATTTAAGCACATGCAGACAGAAGCAATAGGTTTAGAAATCCCAAATAATTACCTATAATCTGAGATGGTATTGAGTGATTAGCAGCAGGTCAGCAATGGCCAGTTGCTCCCCTGCTGGGGAGTATGGTGTCAGGAAAGTCTGTTAGGATTGCTTCAGAGAACTGCTCCAAAGTAGACTCTATTTCCTAGTCTTTTTATAATTAACTTTTACAAAACACACAGCTCATAGTGACCCCTACTTGGTCATCAACTTCCTAATTTCAATCAACTACTTATCAACAAAACATTCCTAACAATATTAATCACAATAAGTTTCTATGTCACAGGCACTCAAATTCAAGGTCTCCATCCACGCATTTTCATTTAGTCTCAATTTATTTACTCTTTTCTATCCTCCTCCCATTCTGATTAGTACAAACTGCAAGCCTGTAGCTTGTATTTGACCTTGCCCCCAGAAACCCTGCTTTTTCAAATTAAGTAGGTGGGGTTCTATTTTATCAATTCATGATGGCTGAATGCAAAAAGTATAGTTGCAATTAGCTTAATCACATTCTGAGGTAACACACCCCTCCATTCCAGGGCAACAGCTCCTCCTAGAGATCCCTGGACTCAATGTTTTCAGGAGGTTCTGTCCCCTGCCATGTGTGACATAGTAGTGACATAGGCACCAAATACTATTATTGTCAGGTCGGTGAAGGGAGACATCATGACTTCAGTAAGGAACTCATGTTTGGGACTCTTCAAATTCATGTTTCACTTTTGTTTAAAAGAAAAAAGGGAGAAGGCCTTCCATTGACTCATTTTCATCTGTACATTTCTTTTTCCAAACAGTCTTAGTTCAGAGGTTATGTCTATAACATATTTGAATTTCTTATGGGTTGTTATTGGCCTGGGATCCAAAAGAACTAATTTTATCTTAATGGGATGATTGGACTGCATCAGATTTTTCACATGCACCAATGTTATCTCATTGGAATGACCATGCCATATCAGGGATTCCATTTAGATTCACTCTTGGTGAACACTAATAACATAAGTTCAACAGTACACAGATTTAAAAAAAAACAAAAAAACAATACAGTGGGAGAACACTTTAACCTGTCTGGTCATTCAGTGACAGACCTGCGGGTGGCTATATTACAACAGAAAAACTTCAAAAACAGACTCCAAAGAGAGACTGCAGAGCTAGAATTGATATGCAAACTAGACACAATCAACTCCGGTTTGAATAAGGACTGGGAATGGCTGAGCCATTACAAACGTTGACTCTATCTCCCCTTGTAAGTACTCTCACACTTCTTATCACACTGTCTGTACTCGGCTAGCTTGATTATCACTTCAAAAGCTTTTTTTCTCTTAATTAATTGGCCTCTCAGAGTTGGTAAGACAACTCCCACCTGTTTATGCTCTCTGTATGTGTGTATATATATCTCCTCATTATATGTTCCATTCTATATGCATCCGAAGAAGTGGGCTGTAGTCCACGAAAGCTTATGCTCTAATAAATTTGTTAGTCTCTAAGGTGCCACAAGTACTCCTGTTCTTCTTTTTGCGGATACAGACTAACACGGCTGTTACTCTGAAAAAAAAAACAAGGAAATGTTAAAGCCAATGTTAAAGTGATGTTATGGGGCTAATGTGCTCCAACAGAAGTATGCAAATTAAAACTAAAGCTAATATAACAATTTGATAAATGGTTCCTTACAAACACACTAATCTAAATGTAGCACTCTACCGAGGCTCAGAAGGGCCCATTAAAGACGGGATTTTAGCTTTTAATATCATTGTTGTTTTAAAATATGATTTTCTTAGTAGATTTCTGAGACTTATTTTGATAATTTTCATACCAGCCCATCTGAGACAACAGGGTATGAAGACTTCACTAGATTCCTTTTTTCTCTCTACATCACTCCACCTAATTCAAGTGGATTGGAAAGACTCTATGTCATAGAATCATAGAAGATTAGGATTGGAAGAGACCTCAGGAGGTCATCTAGTCCAACCCCCTGGTCAAAGCAGGACTAATCCCAACTAAATCTATATAATATATGCAACCCAATGCATGCCTTAACACTTAGCTAACTAATTTAACAGTTCAGCACTAAGTCCCCATAGGTCAGATGCTCAGCTGGTGTAAATCAACATAGCTATTTCTAATATCAATGGTGCTGTGTTGATATAAACCAGCTAAGGATGTGGCCCCATTATCTATTTGTGTATAAAAATTCTACACCAACTATTTATGGACCTACCAGTGTATAACAATAATACATAAAGTACATTTGTATTTGTACATAAGCATGGCAAATCAAATATCTGTCTATAGTCTTATGTATAACATTACACCCTATTAAGAACCGAAGCAGAAATCTGGAACACTCTGTTAAAGAATCAATTTATTTTCTGCCATTCAGTGATAAACAAACTATCAGCCCAAACGATTCAATAACACCCTATGCCTGTTTTTATGGATTGTCGGTAAAGAAGGTTAAAGCAGGGTGGCTGGATAAACTGTCACCTCAGGGAAAATGTATGTTTCAGAAGTGCTAGGTTAAGTAATTCTTCTTACAATAATGATAAAGAAGTTTACTCTAAGGGAATTTTTAAGTACCTATATTCTTAAGTATAACCATACCACACGCAAACACTAACTATCTCTTCTTAATTATCTGTATACTTACCTGTAAAAACTCCAATACATTGAAAAATCGCTGAAATATTGATATGTGAACTAATCACCCACTGCTGACATACAGACAGCTCTGGGGTGACCTATGGCTGCTGGTTAACAATGTCCAGAAACACCACAAAATAGTTCAAGAAAGCAAAATCGTTAAGTAGTGCTCATACTAAACCAATTTATGAAGAAGCAGAAGATTTTCTGTACTGAAAGTTTAATCTCTCTTGGAGGTGGATTAGGAGTGACATATCCCCTTAAGAAGAGACGCTCAGGACAGAGCCATTTGGATTTTATGTCTGGAAATCCTGTCAGCACCCACACTTCATGAACAAACATGGTCTCTTGGCTACCTATGGTTACAGCCATCTGTTTGGATGGCAGTATTCCTGCGCATAAAGTGACTGGAGTATTTCGCCAGGGCTTATAGGTGCCAAATAGTTAGAGCTTTAAAAGAGCAGATTGTATAACTTGACAAGTACCATATCTTGTATAGGAACCACCCCGCCCCTCACATTGTGTGTGAAAGCATTGACATACTTGCTTTTGATGACATGTGTTGATACTAAAATGTTAAAATAAAGGAGTAAAGATAAGTAAAACAGACATGTGGGGCACTCACAGCTGCCAAGTTACATTGCAATGGACACCTTAAAATATCAATAGAGTCCAAATGTCTGTAAAATAAGCCTAGAACCCATAAGCATTCTGAATGGAGAAAATCCCATGATAGAACCAGGTTCTATACCACTGGTGGGCAACCTGTGGCCCATCAGGGTAATCCGCCAGTGGGCCGCTTGACAGTTTGTTTACATTGATCGTCCACAGGCACCAGTGGCTGTGGTTCACCGTTCCCGCAGCTCCCATTGGCCACTTCCCGTGGCCGCTTCCTGTAGCTCCCATTGGCTGGGAACAATGAACCGCGGCCACTGGGAGCTGCGGGGGGCTGTGCCTGTGGTCAGGCAACGTAAACAAAATGTCTCACGGCCTGCCAGTGGATTACCCTGATGGGCCAGGTGCTTAAGATTGCCGACCCCTGACCTACGCCAAAAGGAGATTTCCCATCAGTGCAGGAGAATCTTCATAAGCGCTATAGCAGTGGAACTGCACTGGTGCAGCTGCACTGATGCAGCGCTGTAAGTGTAGACAAGCCCTCAGAGGGTCTTAGCAAATACAAGGTGGAACAGATTGTTTAGCATAAGTAGTTACATATTTCAAGGGACCATTTAAGGTGTCCCGTTAACACCTGTCTAGTCACAGGGAGGAAAGAAAGGGTGGGGGAGAGGTTGTTAGTGGGTTATAGATTGTTGTAATAAACTGTAAATCCGGTGTCTCTATTCAGTTCATGATTTTTAGTGTCTAGCAAAGTTGTGAATCCTGTAGACTATCCTGTAGGATGTATCCTGAAGACTATTGGTTGACCTTCAGTTTTGGCATGTCTAACTATTGCAAACTTGTCTTCCATCACAGCCACTCACATTTACATTCTGTACCATAGATTATTGTATACTTAGTGTACTAATGAGTGTCATTAAATTAGACGACAACTAGGCAGTGTGGTAGATTAAAAACAAATCCCCAAACTGCTTTTACAAGTGTAGATCTCTAAAGCACAATACACTGAAAATCTAACAAATGCTAATGGAATGTTCCATATGGTGAATTGGAAAGTTCAGCTATGCATTATTGGATCTCATGGCAATAAGCCACAATGAAAGTGCTCAACTATCAGTGTCCCTTTCAACATCAGTCCAATGCAGCACACTACACATTTCTCATGAAACAGCAGTTTATGGGGATTCTTAATATGCAGACGGATAAGGTGCATCCTCTCAGTGGAGTCAGCAGAATGATGAGTGGCAGCTTCTTTTAAAAGTGAAATAAAGATTGTGCCTTGAACAACCCTGGAGGTCCCTGTTTAATAAAATAGTTACCACTCAAGCTGATACTATGAAGGACAATTTTAATTCATTTTTCATACTCATCTTTCTACTACTGCCCAATATTTGGAGTAAAAGAAAATATGAAGGCATCTGATATCTACAGGTCTTTAAACATTAGGGACTGACGGCATGGATTGCTGAAGACACATACTTAGTGCCTTAGTAGAGTAGATACATGCTCTTAATAGGCAATGAGTTTGGTACAGTGTAGCTCAAACAGACAAACAAATTTCTGATGTTACATACCAGTGTTTGACTTTTAAAAAAGAACCTGTTTTTTAACTAAAGACAAAAGGAGTGCTCTATATTTTATACACTGTTCCTGTCACATAGAAGCTAAAATCAGATCTCCACCCTCATTTAAAAGGGGAATTTCATTAATTGTCCTTTTCTCTGGCAAACCCAGTTATTTTTCACTCCTATACAACTAAGGTCACTTGAATATCCCTTTCTGACATTCCTAATGAAAATGCTTTAATGATAGAGTGGTCTCTTTATTGTCATTTTATTAAACCTTGTAAAGGGCAGAATAAAAGCTGTATGGCATTAATTTGTAAGCACCTAAAGGATAATACTGTGTAAGTAATAGCCAACATGAATTGGTCAAGAACAAATCATGCCAGACTAACCTAATTCCCCTCTTCGACAGGATTACTGGCTTAGGGAATGATGGAAGCA
The DNA here is from genome assembly GCF_013100865.1 of Trachemys scripta elegans. Classification (NCBI taxonomy): domain Eukaryota; kingdom Metazoa; phylum Chordata; order Testudines; family Emydidae; genus Trachemys; species Trachemys scripta. The sequence goes on from NC_048308.1 coordinate 46,192,302, forward strand.
GTAGATGTGATATATCTTGATTGTAGTAAGGCTTTTGACACAGTCCTACATGACATTCTCATAAGCAAACTTGGGAAATGTGGTCTATAAAATTACTATAGGGTGGGTGTAAAACTGGTTGAAAGACCTTACTCAAAGTGTAGTTATCAATGGTTTACTCTCAAACCAGAAGGACCTACCTAGCAAGGCTACCACAGGAGTCTGTCCAGGATCCAGTACTATTCAACATTTTCATTCATAACTTGAATAATGGAATGGAAAGTACGGTTATAAAATCTGCAGATGACACCGAGATGAGAAGGCTTGCAAGCATTTTGGAGGACAGGATTAGAATTCAAAATGACTTTTGACAAATAGGAAAATTAGTCTGAAATTAGGATGGAATTCAATAATGGAAACTACTACACTTAGGAAGGAAAAAAACAAATGCACAACTACAGAATGGGGAATAAGTGGTTAGGCAGTAGTACTGCTGAAAAGTATTTGGGGGTTATAGTGGAACACAAATTGAATACGACTCAGCAGTGTGATGCAGCTGGAAAAAAGGTTAATAGTCTAGCATGTATTAATAGGAGTGTTGCATGTATGACATGGAAGGCTATTGCCCTTCTCTACTCAGCACTAGTGATGCCTGAGGTGGAGTACTGTGTCCAATTCTGGGCACCACACTTGAAGAAATATGTGGACCAAATGGAGAGAGTCCAGAGGAGAGCAACAAAAGTAAAAAAAAAGTTTTAGAAACCCTGACCTTTGAAGAAAGGCTAAAAAACCTGGGCATCTTTAGTCTTGAGAAGAGAAGACCGGTGGGGGTGGGACCTGATAACAGTCTTCAACAGTTAAGGGTTGTTATAAAGAGGACTGTGATCAATTGTTCTCTATGTCCTTCCTTCAGTGGACAAGAAATAAGTGGCTTAATCTGGAACAAGACAGACTTAGATTAGATATTAAGGAAACCTTTTAAGTATAAGGATAGTTAAGAATTTAAATGGGCTTCCAAGAGAGGTTGTGGAAAGCCATTTGAAGTTTTTAAGAACAGGTTAGACAAACATCTGTCAACGTTGATATAGGTTTACTAGGTCCTCAGTGCAGGGCTTGCACTAGTTGAACTTTTGAGATCCCTTTTAGTCCTACATTTCTCTGATTCAGTGATTAATACTTTTTCTCCATTTGTTTACATTTATTTGGAGAAAAAAATCCTCCAGCAGAGGGAACTCCTTCTCTGCTGTGCCACAGATTTCCTGTAATGTTGGGCAAGTCACTTAGCCTATCTATGCCTAAATTCCCCATCTGTAAAATGAGGATAACAGTACTTAATCCTGCCTCAGCACTAGGAATGGACAAGATGACCTTCCAGCCCTACATTTCTATGATACTTCCCTACCTCACAAAGGTAGGAGGATGAATACATTAAAGATTGTGAGGTGCTCTATTGCTACAATAATGGGAGTCATATGAGTACCTAAGACATAGAGCAAACATTCTAATTTTTGGCTAAATTACAATATATAGTAATAGACTGCATTACAGAGCTTTTTGAAGCCAATGTCACAAAGTGCTTTGCAATCCACATACCAACTGCAGCAGTTAAATGCATCTTCATCTGGTGTGGAGAGAAGCTACCTGTACATAGCACATCCTGCAATATTAGTAGAAGAGACATTGTGGCAAAGACCCTATTCTGAAAAAAAGGGGGACTGTGTATTTCATGTCTGTGCACAAACAGTACCATGGTACTGTATTAAGATCTCATTCAAAAGACTCATATATACTGAACTCAATGTATGTATTTATTTATCGGCCAATGACTTGATCTCACAAGAGTCTGAGGCTTTGGTTCTTAGGAATCTAGCTCTAATGCTTAAACTACTAAGCTCAACCGTTGCCTCCATTTCACAGAGAAAATAACTGAGGAGGCATGTATTGTACACGTCTACATTCAGCGTAAGTAAGGTGAAACTACAGGGTGATGTATTGAGTGTCCACAATTCCCATTGTGTCCATTCAGCATCTTGGCTTTGTGAAGGAGTAAAAGTTATGCACATATGTAAGTGTTTTCAGAATGGGGGTCCATCTCTGTGGCTTTCTTTTTCAGCACATTTCAAACTTTTCTGAGGTTATTAATTGAAGAGAATCTTCTCTATTATACAGTTTCTAAGAACCATTTGCCCTTGACCAGACAAATGTGTTGTTGCTAATCTTCCAGATTTTCACAATGTTTGATAAACACTTTGGAGTAATTTTCATCACATTCAGGTTTACTCTTTCTTAAACTAAGGCAACATTTCTCTAAGTGTAACACTTTTCTCAGACAATTCCACTAAAACTAAAAACTGTAACATTTTCTGTCAGCATATTGTGTGTGACTATAAGATTAAACCAGAAGCAAAAACTTGGTTTTGCAAATTGCTAAAATCTCTTGCAAAAGCTTGTCTTCGTCTCCTTTAGTGAAAAAGATGTTCACACTCCACCGACTTGATTTCAGTAAAATAATCTACTGTAACCAATTAGTTCCTCATTAAAGGTCACCATCAATTTGAAGTTTAATTAGTTTTGATAAAAAAGTTAAATATGCTTTCAGGTAATATACCTGCTCCTGAGTCTCCTTGCAAGTTTTTGTCGCTTTATATCCACACTTCCTATTTAATTTTTTTCTCTCTCTTCTGTTTTGGGAAAGTCTCTCTCTCTCTCACACACACACACACACACACACACACACGGTAAAACCGATTACACACAAGTTTATGTCAAATGAACTAAGTAAATGATCTTGAAAACAATGATTCCCCTACCCCTTTTAATCTCTTTCAACAGTATTTCTAGTTAATTTAGGTGTCATGTATAACTTTTCTAACAGAAGTATGATTTTTAAGATAGCATTCCTTTAAGTAGAAACTGCTTGTTTGTGCATATCTATGGGTGTCTCTACACCGCATGCTTCTTTTGGAGATGTGAGCATGCATACACACATAGCCCCGCTAGTGCAGGTATGTGACGAGGTGTGCATACCCTGCACTCCCCAAGACAGGGTTAAATCCACATTATAGACGGCAGAAGTCCTGGTCCCTAGGCCGGACTGGGCATGCTCCAGATGCTACAGCAGTATAAAGGGAGGAAGCCCAGATCATTCGGGGCTGGATGCTGGAGGGGAAGGATCTGTGCTGGGAGCACCTGCTGAGGACTGCCTACAGCACCTGCCTGCAGAGACCAGAGGCCCCAAGGGCCGGCTCGGATCCTGGTGACCAACTGAGCCCCAGGAAGTGACCTGTGCTGCAGAGCCTGGAGACCCCGAAACCTCATGGACTGCCACACCTGAGACCCTGGGGGAGGGGAGGGGATAGGAAGTGACCCTGGGGGGAAGAGGAGGTGCCAGAGTGGTATCTCCCACCGGGGTAAGGTCAGTGTGTTTCGGTGGGATTCCCCATTGAGCCAGTGGTGGACCGCTCTGCCACTGCTAGGGTCCTGGGTCGGGGCCCGGAGGAGTTGGGTGGGTCGGGGCCCTCCCATGTCTGGGCTGCCAGCACACCCACCCCCACCAGCTATTAGGCCATGCTGCCCTGCGCTGAAGGTCTGGTCTATTGGCTCAGGCCGCCAGGCCATGCTGCCCTGCACCAAAGACACTACAGAAGCAATTTTCCCTCTCTCTTAGTATTGACACCTTCTCATCAATTATTGGGAGTGGACCTCATCCACCCTGGCTAAATTGGCCTTCAACATTGGTTCTCCACTTCTAAGGTAACTCCCTTCTCTTCATGTGCCAATATATGTTTATACCTGTATCTGTAATTTTCACTCCATGCATCTGAAGTGGGTTTTTTACCCATGAAAGCTTATGCTCAAATAAATCTGTTAGTCTTTAAGGTGCCACCAGACTCCTTGTTGTTCCTGCACCAAAGGGCCGCTCTATTGGCTCTGGCCACTAGGCCATACTGTCCTGGGCACTAGGGCTATTACCTTTGCTCTGGTCCTTAGACCCTGAGGCGGCGAGGTCAAAGACAGACAAGCAGACTTAACGGCACTGTTCACCTACCCCCTACACCCCCCTCTTGGGATGGGGAGTGCACACATCACCACAAAGGTATAAATAGCAGTGTAGAACATGAGGCATGGCTTACATGAATAGAGTAAAGACATGCCTTAAGTACCTGAGTACATATCATATATGGTCTACGTGCCCAAGGTGTGCGCCCCATCTGCACCACATTTTATTAGCAGCGTAGCATCCCACTGCTGAAGTCTTTCTTTCTGCATCCCCTCTGCTAGAGACTGTCACCGACATGAAAAGCTCCCACTTGTTTTTCACCATAGCATGGAGCTACACATACACTACCCACAGCCATCAGTGGTGTGCAGTGTAGTCCTAGCCTATTAGTAACTGCTGACATATATGATCAAAAAATGACTACAGTGACGCGGCTAAAAAAAAAATCTCTAAAACCAACAGAACCGACAGTGACAAGATATGCTAGAGTCCTCTGGGAATATCAAGACTTCATCCTCAGAGTTGAGTATTCTCAACATCTGTTATTTACTCAGCAACTTACAAGATGGGACTCTGTCATGGGGTACACTCACTACTAGGGCGCCTCCTCCTGGCCACTCTAGTAAGTAGCTCTTTCCAGGTCCATAGGCCCCTTCTTCTGCTTGTTCACATGCCCTGCTGCTTTGCACTCACTCTCTGTCTCTCTCTCTCTCTCTGAAATTGAGGGTGCTCTCTTTTTGTGGCTTGGCCCTCTGGCCAGGTCACTATAGCCCTCCCCTTCCAGGGTACCAAAGTCCCACTAGATGACTGTCCTATGCAGTATGCTTCTCCACTGCCCAGTCTGTGCCACTTCCCTGGTGGATGGCAGGGGAACCCATGCCCAGCCTGTACTCCAGGTTCCAGCTCAGAGAATCTCTAACAGCAGCCAAGATGTGCACCATTTTAAACCTTGTTGCCATTTCCCTGAGCCTTTCCCTACACCGTCTTCCCTACGCTTCTCTCCTCGCCTTGCTAATGTGCAAAGAGTGGCTACCCTCTTCCGATGCCAACTTCCTGGTTTTATATTAGCCCTGTCTGTTCCTTCTCAGCTGAACTCCATCATCATTCCGGAGCTACTTAGACCACCTAATTGCCCTCTCCTGTGGCCTGTTTAGTTAATTGGCCCCTTCTCAGCTTCATTAACCCCTTGTACATTACTGTGGGATGAACACCATATCACAGGCCCTTAGAAAATGAGCACTTACTTCCCTGTTATTGCTGTCTGCTCACTTCAATACTGCACAGAGACACTCAAATGTTCAGTCACTCATTATTTTCAGCCCCAGAATTCAAACTCATGAGCTGGGGGCCTCAAATCATAAGATTGCCTTAAAAATCATGAGATGTCAAAAATAAATGTTTGGTATTTGTCCTTTGTCTTCCAAGTCTTTAGGGTGCACCTAGTTTGCTTTTTCAGGCTTTTCTCCACCATTACAAGGGTGAGGAAATAAATAAAAAAAAAAAACAAAGGCTGAGATTATCACATAAATCACTTGCCTTCCAAATCACCAAATATCATAAAATTGAAGATCAAATTGCAAGAGTTGGTAATGCTGTTTACTTAGGCAAAGGTGGGCTCCAGGCTGGATTCATAGTTCATGAGGGGGTTTGGGTTGAAGCAGCGTGTTAGGGTGTGGGCTTTGGGCTGGGATATAAGAGGGGGCTCCAGGCTTGGTGGTGGGGCCGAGGGATTTGGAGTGCAGGAGGGGCTGCAGATTGAGGCTGGAGGTTAGGGTGCAGGAGGGGGTGAGGGCCCTGGAGTGGGGCCGGGGTTGAGGAGTTCAGGGTGTGGGAGGGGGCTCTGGGCTGGGGGTTGGGGTGTGGGGCAGTGAGAGCTCTGGGCTGGGGCCAGGGATGAGGGGTTTGGGGGGCAGGAGGGGACTCCAAGTTTGGGGTAGGGGGTTGGGGTGCAGGCTTATCTCAGGGGGCTCCTGGTCAGTGGCACAGTGGGGAGCCTAAGGCAGGCTGCCTGCCTGTCCTGGCACCATGCTGTGCACAGCCCGGAAGCACCTAGAAAGTCCAGGTCCTATGCAGGGGGGCCAGGAGTCTGCACATGCCACTCTCACCTGCAGCCACTGCCTCCCCCCAGCTCCCATTGGCTGGGAACCAGCCAGTGGGAGTGCGGAACCAGTGCACGGGGTGGGGGCAGCACATGGAGCCATGTGGCCCCCGCCTAGGAGACAGACCTGCTGGCTACTTCTGGGGTGCACCGCGGTGCTAGCCAGGACAGGTAGTGACTAACCTGCCTTAGCACCGCTGACCGGTCTTTTAACAGCGCTCCTGACTGGATCAGACAGGGTCCCCTTTTGACCAGATGTTCCAGTCTGTGGTGGGATGGCTGCCCCACCCATATGAGAGATTGGGTTAGGGCAGGCCAGACCAGCTGCGCCACGAGGCAGCCAATCAGGGAAGGCCTGTGGGAGAGCCAATGAGGGCTGACAAGTAGTGGCCAATCAGAGCCAGGCTCAGCCCTATATAAAGGCTGCCTAGGAGAGGAGCAGGCAGGTAAGGTCTTTTCTCCTGAACTAGGAGACCAGCACCTGGCACAGCACAGCCCTAGGCAGGCTCTGGGGAGCCGAAGGGAACTCCAGCCCACTACCTGCCAGGCTGCATGCCCTGAGGGAATGGCCAAAAGGGTCAGAGGGGAAGTGACCCAGGGAGAGTGGACAGCAAATGAGTGGAGAGAAGGAGGGCAGGGAGGCTACCACTAGAGGGTCCCTGGGTTGGGACCCAGAGTAGCGGGTGGGCCTGGGTCTCCCCCTTCCCAGTTATATTGCAACTGGCCATGGGAAGTGGCCATATTGGACTGCACCATATCACTGAAGGAAGGGGTTAGACTTGAGAGCGGCTGGCCACTGCCAGGTGAAAGACTACTGTTAGCCGCCCTCCCCCCGGAAGGCAGTGAGAACTGACTGGGGGCACTGCTGGAGGGTAGTGTCCTGAAGGGGATGCCATGAGCAGAAGGGAGCAATGCGGGTTCAGACACCAACGGAAAGCGAGAAATGGATGGGACACCACCAGGAGAGGGTGCTCCCCATGGACTAAGCTAATTCCTGGAGAGACCAGCAGGAGGCGCCACAGGGGTGAGTCCTGCCCTGTCACACGGTCAAAAACCGGATACCTGGTCACCCTACTCATGTGACTAATTTACACAAGTGCTTAAAGGCTGGATTGTTGCAGCCTTCACTCAACAGAGGAATAAGGGAAGTAAAACCTTCCTTACAACCCACCTCTGTGCTGCTCTGATTACTAGTCCAAACATACTAGCAAGTGGGCAGGAAAGAAGCAGAAAAATGCAGAGTATGGGAGGAGCCCTGGCGTCACCCTCCCACTTACTTGCCAAGTGCACATAGAGGATAACTGCTCCACAAAAGGAGCTGAAGGAACTTACTCCACTCCTCAGAGCATGAGGGGAGTGGAGAAGGAATTCAGTCTAACTCAGTTAATACTTTGTTCCCAGGGCAATGCAACTGCAAATTGACCCTTATTCATGGCAAACTATAAGATTACAGTCTATCCCTAAATGCTTTACTGGATTACGGCCTTAGAATCTTAACTCTTAACTGATTGCTCAGATTTTATTTGTAGGAAGGTGAAACATGGACAGACAGAGGTAGGTCAGAGTTAAAATGCCATCTCTTACTTAAAATATTTCATCATGCAGAATAAGACAATGGACTTCACAAAGGCAGGCTTTAGCAAACTCAGTATTAACAGGTAGGATCCTGTGGGAAGTAAGTCTAAGGGAAAAAAGAGTTCAAGAGTTTTTTAAAGAGATGATATTAAGGGCACGAGCAAACTATCCCACTGCATATGAAAGACAGTAAATACAGCATGAGACCACCTTGGCTTAACTTGGAGTTCTTCAGGGATCTGAAACTCAAAAGAGTCAGACGAAAAGTGGAAAATAGGTCAAATTATGAAGGATGAATATATAAAAAACCCCCACAAGTATGTAGGGACAAAATTAGAAAGGCCAAGGCACAGAACAAGATTAAATTAGCTAGGGGCATAAAGGGTAACAAGAAAACATTTTAGAAATACATTAGAAACAACAGGAAGATCAAGGACAAGGTAGGCCCATTACTTATTGTCTTTCCCTCTCATTAACAGAAAACACAGCGATGGCTGAAATGTTAAATGTCTTTTTATTTCAGCTTTCACCAAAGAGTTAAGTAGTGATTGGACAACTAACATAATGAACATCAGTGTAAATGGGATAGGATCTGAGGCTAAAATAGGGAAAGAACAAGTTAAGAATTGCTCAGACAAGTTAGATGTCTTCAAGTCACCAGGGTGAAATACATCCTAGTATACTTGAGGAACTGGCTGAAAAGATTAGTGATTATCTCTGAGAACTTGTGGAGAACAGCAGAGATCCCAGAGGACTGGAAAAGGGCTAATCTAGTACCTATCTATAAAAATGGGAATAAGGACAACACAGGGAATTATAGATGAGTCAGCTTAACTTCAGTACTCAAAAAGATAATGCAGCAAATAATCAAACAATCAATTTTCAAGTACCTAGAAGATAATAAGGAATAAGTAACAGTCGACATGGATTTGTCAAGAACAAATCATGTCAAACCAACTTATTATCCTTCAACGGGGTAACAAGCCTTGTAGATAGAGGGAAACAGATGATGTGATGATGTATCTCAACTTTAGTAAGGCTTTGATACTGTCTCACATTACCATCTCATAAGCAAACTAGAGAATTATAGCCCAGACAAACCTACTATAAAGTGGGTGCACAACTGGTTGAAAAACCATATTCATAGTTGTTATTCAGCTGGAAGGGCACATGGAGTGGGGTCCTGCAGGGATCTGTCCTGGGTTTAATTCTATTCAATATTTTCATAAATGATTTTGATAAAGGCATAGAGAGTACACCAATACACTTTGTGCATGATACCAAACCGTGAGTGAGTACAAGCACTTTAGAGGATGGGATTAGAATGCAAAATGATTTTAACAAACTGGAGAAATAGGAAGAAGTAAATGGGATGAAATACAGTAAGGACCAATAAAAAGCGCTATACTTAGGAAAGAATAATCAATTGCACAAATATAAAATGGAAATGATTGCTTAGGAAGGAATACTGCAGGAAAGGATTTGGGGGTTATAATGGATCACAAACTAAATGAGAGTCAACAGAGGAGCGGGGAAACATCATTCTGGGATGTATTAGCAGGAGTGTAATAAGCAAGACATGAGAAGTAATTCTTCCACTCTAGTCAGCTTCAAGTGGAGTTTTGTGTTCAGTTTGGGGCACCACATTTCAGGAAAGATGTGGACAAATTGGAGAAAGTCTAGAAGAGAACAACAAAAATGATTCAAGGAAACCTGACCTAGGAGGAAAAATTGGAAAAATTGGGTTTGTTTAGTCTGGAGAAGAGAAGACTGAGGGCTTGTTTACACTTAAAATGCTGCAGTGGTGCAGTAGCACCACTGTAACTTCAGTGAAGATGCTACCTACACTGATGGGAAGGCTTCTCCCATCGACCTAGCACTGTTTACAACAAGGGTTAGGTCAGTTAAGTGTATTGCTCAGAGGTGTGGATGTAGCTATATCAACCTAATTTCCTAGGATAGACCAGGCCTGAGAGGGGACATGATAACAGTCTTCAAGTATGCAAAAGGTTGTTATAAAGAGGCTGGTGACAAAATGTTTTCTGTATCCATTTACAGGACAGGAAGTAATGGTCTTAAATTGCAGCAAGGGAGATTAGGATTGCATATTAGGAAAAGCTTCCTAACTGTAAGAGTAGTTAAACACTGGAAGAAATTACCTCGGAATATTGTGGAATCTCTGTCAGTAGAGGTTTTTAAGAACAGTTAGACAAATACCTATCAAGGATGGCCTAGATAATACTTTGTCCTGCTTCAGTGCAAGGGACTGGACTAGTTGACCTATCAAGGTCCTTTCCCTTTATGATTCTATGCCCTTCAATATATTTTCCACTAGTAATTGAGTAATTGTTGTTTTACTTTACTGACTGTAACTATTAACAACTCTCTCTCTCTCTCTCTCTCAAACACACACACACACACACACATATATAATGTACATTTACAAGTCACTAGATGTAGAAGCCTATCTTCTCAAAAGGCCATTCTTCTTCCTCAAAAGTTCTTTGCTATAACTTTACTTCCTGTATCAGTCTACAGGGTTATTACAAATTTCACACCAAGTACTAGTGTACCATGCTACTGTGGTAGCTTCCCTTCTGATATTGCAATCTAAACTTCTTAATTCATGTTTTATCCTGCTGTAGGGAAGCTGAATTGGAAAGAAAGGCCACAAATTGAAGGAGACATAAAACATTAAGGCCTTGTCTACACTACGAGAGTAGTTCGATTTTACTTAAATCGAATATTTGGAATCGATATTGCAAAGTCGAACGTGTGTGTCCACACTAAGGACAGTAATTCGACTTTGTGAGTCCACACTAACGGGGAAAGCGTCGACATTGGAAGCGGTGCACTGAGGGCAGCTATCCCACAGTTCCCGGAGTCCCCGCCGCCCATTGGAATTCTGGGTGGAGCCGCAAATGCCTTCTGGGTAAAAAAAAAAGGGGCCAGGGTGCTTTTGGGTAACTGTCGTCATCCGTCCATCACTCCCGTCCTCCCTCCCTCCCTCCCTGAAAGCGCCGGCGGGAAATCATTTCGCGCACTTTTCCAGTCATTGACAGCGCGGACGCCACAGCACTGTGAGCATGGAGCCCGCTGCAACCATCGCTGCAGTTGTGGCCGCTCTCAACGCCTCGCAGCTTATCATACAGGTTGCCCTGAGGCAGATGCAGAAAAATCAGGCGAGGAGGCTACGTCAACGCGGTGATGGCCTGAAGTCTGAGAGTAGCACAGACCTCTCAGAAAGCAGGGGACCCAGCGCCGAGGACATCACGGTGGCAATGGGTCATGTTGATGCTGTGAAACGGCGATTCTGGGCACGGGAAACAAGCACTGAGTGGTGGGACCGCATAGTGCTGCAGGTCTGGGATGAATCACAGTGGCTGCGAAACTTCCGCATGCGGAAGGGAACTTTCCTTGAACTTTGTGAGTTGCTGTCCCCTGCCCTGAAGCGCAATGACACCCGGATGCGAGCAGCCCTGACTGTCCAGAAGCGAGTGGCCATAGCCCTCTGGAAGCTTGCAACGCCTGACAGCTACCGGTCAGTCGCGAGCCAGTTTGGGGTGGGCAAATCTACCGTGGGGGTGGTTGTGATGCAAGTAGCCAAGGCAATCGTTGATGTACTGCTGCCAAAGGTAGTGACCCTGGGAAACTTGGAGGCGATCATAGATGGCTTCGCAGCGATGGGATTCCCAAACTGCGGTGGGGCCATAGATGGAACTCACATCCCTATCCTGGCACCGGACCACCAGGCCAGCCAGTACATTAACAGAAAGGGCTACTTTTCCATGGTGCTGCAAGCACTGGTGGACCACAGGGGACGTTTTACCAACATCAATGTCGGATGGCCGGGCAAGGTTCATGACGCTCGTGTTTTCAGGAACTCTGGTCTGTTTAGACGGCTGCAGCAAGGTATTTACTTCCCGGACCACAAAATAACTGTTGGGGATGTGGAGATGCCTATAGTGATCCTCGGGGACCCAGCCTACCCGCTAATGCCCTGGCTCATGAAGCCCTATACAGGTGCCCTGGACACTGAAAAAGAACTCTTCAACTACCGGCTGAGCAAGTGCAGAATGGTGGTGGAGTGTGCTTTTGGACGTCTCAAGGGGAGATGGAGAAGCTTGCTGACTCGCTGTGATCTCAGCGAAACCAATATCCCCATTGTTATAGCAGCTTGCTGTGTGCTCCACAATCTCTGTGAGAGCAAGGGGGAGACCTTTATGGCGGGGTGGGAGGTTGAGGAAATTAGCCTGGCTGCTGATTACTCACAGCCAGACAGCCGGGCGATTAGAAGAGACCAGCGGGAAGCGCTGTGCATCCGGGAGGCTTTGAAAGCAAAGTTCCTGAGTGAGCAGGGTAACCTGTGACTTTCTAATTTTGTGTACAGAGAAGCCTTCACCCCACTTCCAACACACGTTTCAAAATAAAAATAGTTCTACTTTGTTAAAGCACACCGTTTTCTTTAATACTGTTTTCGCGGGAATTTTTTAAAACTGGGACGCAGACTGTGGTGCGGAGCGGGTGTAGTGTAGTCGCGCGAATGCAGCTTCTAAACTCAAGGACTGACAGGCTCCGCTGCGGTGGGATGGTTCTTTCAACGGAGCCTGTCACCCCTCCTGATACGGACTGTGTGTATGGGGGGTCTATGTGAGTTTGTGGCAGGGGGGGGACGGTTACAGATCCCCTGCTGTGTGGCTCTGTGATCCTGCCTAAGGACCGCCGCTTAAGATCTCTAACTGCCCTCCCCTGACACAAAGTCACAGAGCAACCCACCCCCCACCACATAACATGAAAAGAACCTCCCAGACTAACCAGGGTAAGTAGTCACTGCATCACTGCACTATGTATGTGCCCTGCTGCTGTGCCTGCCCCCGACTATGTACCCTGCCAAAGGTGACTGTCCTGTCCAATTACCAACCCCCTTTCCCCCCCCCCCTCCAAAAGAACATGATGGAAACAGTAGTTAACAGAAACATATTTTTTATTATCAACTACACATGGGACTGGGAAGTGAAACTTGGACGGGGGCTTGTGTCAGGCGGGAAGGAAAGAACTTGTCAAACTTTGGGGAATGAGAGCCTTCTGCTGCTCGAGCTCTCTGCAGGGGTGGAGTGAGAGTTAGCAGGGACTCTGCCGCCTCTCCTTCTGTGCACTTTGGGTGAAGGGAGTATGGGACTTGGTGGCGGGGGAGGGCGGTTAGAGATGGACTGCAGCGGGGCTCTGTCCTCCTGCCTCCGTTCCTGCAGAACATCCACAAGGCGCCGGAGCGTGTCCGTTTGCTCCCTCAGTAGTCCAAGCAGGGTTTGAGTCGCCTGCTGGTCTTCCTGACGCCACCTCTCCTCCCGATCCATGTTGGCTTGGTGCATTTGGGACAAGTTCTCCCGCCACTGGGTCTGCTGTGCTGCCTGGGCTCGGGAGCAGGCTATAAGCTCTGAGAACATGTCCTCCCGTGTCCTCTTCTTCTTATGCCTAATCCTCCCTAGCCTCTGGGAGTGTGATGACAGGCTAGGTTGTGAGACAGTCGCAGATGGGGCTGTGGGAATGGGAAAAAGGGAGTGAATTCCTCAGAAAGATAAATGTAGTTGTGAACAAAAAACATAGTCTTTCTCTGTGAACAGGACCATGCACAGCACCTATCACATGCGCACTCAGCACAAGGTCGAATTCTCGGCCTTCGCATTCAGTGTCTGGGGTTTTGCAGAGCACTTTTGAGAACCCTGTCAGGACAACGGAATTGCTCTTGCACGCAGACATGGTAAGCCGTAGATTCGTGGCAGCTTAAAACTTTAATATTAGCAATGGCCTCATTTCACATTGAAATCAATGTCGGTCCCTGCTGCCAGCAATCCGGCAAGCAGGAAGTCTGCTCCTGTCCCACACCCTCGCGGCTGTCCCCGGGAACGATCCCTTTCGGCTGACCCTCTCCCGCCTCCACCGCGTGGCTGCAAACCAGCGGTTACAGTTCTGTAAAGGAACGGTAAAGCAGTCCCAACACTAACATTCCCCTACCTCATTCAAAGCAGGTCATCATGAGCGACATCACCCTCATGAGGATCTCTGAGAGCGACAGACAGAGAATGCTCCGGGAAAGCCTTCAAAGACCAGGGCCGTATGCCGCCATGCTGTGCCAAGCAATGATTCCGGAGTACTTGCTAGTCTCGTGGCGCGGCAACGTGTCCTACTACGGAGGACCCAATAAGGCCGCTCTCCCCAAGAACCTAATGCAGCGGATTTCAAATTACCTGCAGGAGAGCTTCCTTGAGATGTCCCAGGAGGATTTCTGCTCCATCCCCGGACATATAGACCGCATCTTACTGTAGCTGCAGTAGCAGGGACTAAACAGTAGAGCGGCTTGGGCAGGACAATCATGCAAAACCGGACATTGCTAGATTTTTTTCAAATAGTTGCACTGCCCATGACTGAACCGTTAAGTTAATCAAACTAATCATGAGAAACCCATTTTTTAAATTGTTAATAATCATGTTCTGTTACAAATAAATGTTTAGATGTTTACAACACTTACTGGATGATCCTTCACCAGATTCTGTGTCCGGGGTAACGGCTGGGGAGGGTTGGTAGGGGATCTCTGTAAGGGTGATGAAGAGATCCTGGCTGTCGGGGAAATCAGCGTTGTGAGCGCTGTCGACTGCCTCGTCCTCCTCATCTCCTTCCTCATCTTCCCCGTCCGCTAACATGTCCGAGGATCCGGCCGTGGACACTATCCCATCCTCAGAGTCCACAGTCAGTGGTGGGGTAGTGGTGGCGGCCGCACCGAGGATGGAATGCAGTGCCTCGTAGAAACGGGATGTCTGGGGATGGGATCCGGAGCGTCCGTTTGCCTCTTTGGTCTTCTGGTAGCCTTGCCTCAGCTCCTTGATTTTCACGCGGCACTGCGTTACATCCCGGCTGTATCCTCTCTCTGCCATGTCTTTAGAGATCTTCTCATAGATCTTTGCATTCCGTCTTTTGGATCGCAGCTCGGAAAGCACGGACTCATCGCCCCACACAGCGATGAGATCCAAGACTTCCCGATCAGTCCATGCTGGGGCCCTCTTTCTATTCTGAGATTGCACTGCCATCAGTGCTGGAGAGCTCTGCATCGTTGCCAGTGCTGCTGAGCTCGCCACGATGTCCAGACAGGAAATGAGATTCAAACTGGCCAGACAGGAAAAGGAATTCAAATTCAAATTTTCCCGGGGCTTTTCCTGTGTGGCAGTTCAGAACATCCGAGCTCTTACTGCTGTCCAGAGCGTCAACAGAGTGGTGCACTGTGGGATAGCTCCTGGAGCTATTAGCGTCGATTTCCATCCACACCTAGCCTAATTCGACATGGCCATGTCGAATTTAGCGCTACTCCCCTCGTCGGGGAGGAGTACAGAAGTCGAATTAAAGAGACCTCTATGTCGAACTAAATACCTTCGCGGTGTGGACGGGTGCAGGGTTAATTCGATGTAACGGCGCTAACTTCGACATAAACGCCTAGTGTAGACCAGGCCTAAGATGTTTATCTTTAGCCAACACATGTATCCTTTTATTATTCTTTCCTTTCTCCCCAGTGCCACACAATTCCTATCAAAAACTAAAGGTGAACTTTAAAGAAGAGCTACTTCAAGGGGAGAGCAATATATTCAGTGCACTCCTCCTAAAGGAGGGTGACAGTCTTTTTTAATGGTGCCAATGATCCCAGCCATTCATCTTGTCCATGACTTCTATGACCCTTTCCCACTTTGAATTTTGTCAGTGAATGTAGTGTTTCTGAGAGGCCAGACTGGCAGCTCTGCAGGCTATGTCCCCTATTTCCCTACAAGATAGTGGGAGTCAATGTTATCTAGTGGTAAGAGCAGTGTACTGGGACTCAGGAACCTTGGGTTCTGTTACAAACTCTGAGACTCACTTGCCCAGTTCTGTCACTCATCTTCTGCATAAGCTTAAGCAAGTTACATGGCTGAAATTTTCAGGACTGGTCTCTGATTTTGGGTGCCTATGTTTTTGAGGTTCTCAACTTTATACAATGCGGGCCTCATATTTAGAACTGCTCAGAGACCACCAGTCCAGTTTATGTCAGTAGGAACTGCTGGTGCTCAGCATCTCTGGGGAAAAAAAACACAAACAAAAACAGGCCAAAATATTTTGAGGTGAAAACATAAAATCTGAGGGACTCAAATCAGTGGCCATTTCTCAAATTTTAGGCCTAGATCTGTTTGTACCTTTGTTTCCCTATCAGCAAAATGGAGACAGCAATATAATATTGTGTGGTGTCAACTGATTAACGTTTTTAAAGTACTCTGAAATCTTCACAGAAGAATAGGTAGTGTATAAGTGAACAGAATTACGTAAGAGACACAGCATAGGGCATAGGCTAAGGTACCCCACAATGCTTTACCATCATCATGCCTCAAAATGATCTGAAGGGACTATGATAAATGAAACTTTACAAATTGTGTTTTTATATTTTTGTTCTATAAAATACTAATTAGCAACTCATTTCATTCTTTGGTCAAGATAAATTGCCATACTTAACTCTTGAGTTTACCAACTGTTCACACATGGCATGGGTTATTATGCTTTAGAAGCAAGGATCAAATACCTACACCCTATACCTATCTCATAGAGCTGGAAGGGACCTTGAAAGGTTATTGAGTCAAGCCCAGTCCCCTGCCTTCATTAGCAGGACCAACTACCAATTTTTGCCCCAGTTCCCTAAATGGCTCTCTCAAGGATTGAACTCACAACCCTGGGTTTAGCAGGGCAATGCTCAAACCACTGAACTATTCTTCCCCAATACAATACTGAGAGATGCAGCACATACGATATATCATGCAGATTTCAGAGATGTTAGCAGTACCTACCACAACAGTGAGTAGACAAAACCTCAGAAGGAGGCCATCACTGGTGAACAGAGCCATTTAAAAACTCATCAAGTCATCATACAAATACATAACATGTTTGATAATGTAATATTTTGCCTTGGGGACTAGAAAGAGTTCACTCGAATAGTTGGATTGCATCTGCTTTATGATACAAAGGGAATTAAAGTAGTTCTTTTTGTAGCTAAACTATGACATATACTTGGCCAAGACACTTATCTATTTTAATCAATCATTTATTTTAGTATTGCATTCACTGTGATATTTAAGTACCAAGTTAAATTACTTCCGTAGCTGGATAGAGCTCTTCTATCCTATACCTTTTCAATTTAAACTACCTGAGAATTTGGCCCATTGTTTAATTTAATATATCCAGACACATTATTAAAGCTGGATGAATATTGGAAAATTTTTGTTGGAAATAATTATTTTCTGAAGAAATACCAGAAACTGAAACTGCTATTACTACCAATCAACTAGTTGAACAGCTCTATTGGACGCTAGGACATTTCCTCACCCCAGCTAAAATCTCCTGTTAAACTCAAGCATTCGGTCTGAAAAAAGCTCCCACATTGCCAGGTTAGAGCCTCTTTATTCAATAAATGAATATCAGCATTATCAAAATGAAGGTTCCCTTAGTTTTCCCATTCCCTTCCCTTCTATTGCGTAGGGTTGCTCATTCATATTTGAATATTGGCCGGTTCTTATCTTCCTCTGGTGTGTCTTTCCATCACCTCTATCTTTAAGCAAAGGCTTATAAGCACACACAAAATAAGTAAACTCTTTTGGCTATTAAGTGTCTCAGGACTTGTCAACACTACCGCTTAAGTTGATGCAACTTATGTTGCTCCAGGGTGTGAAAAAGCCACTCCTCTCAGTGACATAAATTGCATTGACATAAAGCGATGAACGCAGTTTCCACCTCTTGTTTAGGTGGAGTAATTATGCTGATGGGAGAACGCTCTCCCGTTGGCATAGCATATCTTCACCAGACACGCTACAATGGTGCAGCTGCGCCAATGTAGTGCGCAGCATAGACTAGCCCTCAGTTTAGCCTCTGGATCCCTGAGAGTTTCGTCAAATGCCAAACGAGGGATATATTCACGTATAGCAACAAAAGAGAGGCACACATCACTATGTATCTTTTCCCCCCTCCCCTCTGAAATGAAACATTAAAGAAAAGCCCTTATAAAAGCTGCTCTCATTTTCTATTGGACTACTGTACTTTCATCAGGCTGCCGGCTTCCCTTCTCAGTATGCACCAGGCCTTAGGAAATTCATTGGTGGCATTACTTTGTTCTTCTCTTTGGCCTTTAAAAGTGGTTTTCTGTGGCAGACAGAATTTGATGGCTTAGTTCTTTACTTACAAGCTTTCTCCCCCCCTGCTCCTTGAAGCTGTTCTTCGTTCCTGCACTGTGAAAAGCCCTGTTTGTCACTGCACTAAAACATAAAAGACAGGAACGACTGAGGTTCACCTAAACTTTTAGACCCCTGCCATTGTAGGAAATTGATCTGCTGGATATGCCCACCTGATCCTCCTAATATGATATCCTCTGTATCGAGAGGAAAGCATAGCTAGAGTCAAGTAGGGACAGACAATGCCTGCTGTATCTGGCCAGCAGCAGGCCATGATGAGTGAGGAAACAGGCAAGGAATTTCTGTTTGGGAATGGCAGCAGGGCCTGTCAGCAAAGAATAAATCGAATGTAAGCACTAGCAGTAGGGACAACAAACAGACTAGCTCTGGAGCATCAAGCAGTTATTTCATGATGAGGACTTTGAGGTCAGACATAGAGTGATCACTTTGTGCTCACAGATGATGTGGTGGTTTTGTCTTATTTTTCTGTGAGTTAATTCCAGAGCATAGTGATTGTCTCATTTCTCTCTCTCTCTCTCATGCACATGCGCACACACACACACACAACACATCACTTTTAAACAGACATTCTAGGAACTGTGGGTGTCATTTAAAAGTGAATCCATTCTACAACATGTAACCCAAGTTACAGCTTGATTTCACATGTGCCAGAGCCAATATGGCATGATTTTTAGAATAACTGAGCACCTGCAACTCCCACTGAAGTCAACCTATGCCAGCAGTGCATTTATCCCACAGGATGCAACAAAACCAACCACCAAACTAAAATAGAAACAACCTTTGTTTGATTACCTCAATCTGAGCCATGGCTTGTCATCATTATGACACAGCCTTAAAATTCAACATTTTACACATGCCTTCTCACTTTTTTAGTGCTCTCCATTTCCTGCTAGCTCAGACAGTGGTCCCAGCAGTCTTACTGGCCACCTGAGCAGCCATGCCTATATTCTGCACTTACTCTTAATAAAATGTGTTTCTACCATCTGCAGCCAGAGAAGGGTTTCACACGTGCTATTGCATCCCACCAAGCCAGGTGTAAAAGTAGCAGATCACAAAAGGATCCTATGATGCTGTGCACAGCTGAGACAGCAAAGATCTACACACTGACAGCAGAAGTGAGGAACCAAAAACTGTTTATTGGGGTGGGGGGAACCTATATTAAATATGGAAGGGGAGGTGGAATTAGTTGACTGGATCTTAATCAAACCACGAAGCAAAAGAGCAAGGTTTGTTCATCTTTACTCAAAGTGTACATTCTGGGCCCTGTGGCATAGAAATGATTAAAGCAATTCCATCATGCTGCTTAGCTAAGTATTAATATCTGTAAAGGTTTCCAATCTAATCTGTCCGGTTCCATCCATAAGGAAATGTTTTTTTTCTGTGATGATCAGTATTTTCAGATGTTGGTAAAACTTAAAAATGGGCTGTCCTTCTAAATTAACAAGAGTTAAATCAACAACACTGCTTTCAAATCTTATGAAGCATATATTTTAACTGCACCAAATAATAAATCTTTCCCCCCGCCCTCTTTTTAGGGCTCTAAGACCTAAAAACATCTAAGTGGGATATTTTGATCTGACAGACTGTTGAAAGTTTCCTATTCATTGCAAAGGCAGTATTTTCTAGTGGCTAGAGCTAGGCAACCAGAATTTGGGAGACTTAGCTTCTATGCCCATCTTTGTTACTGACTTGTGTAAATCACTTAAACTCATTGGGTGAAACACTGACCTCACCGGGAGTTTTGCATTAACTTTAGTAGGACCAGGATTTCACCTTCTGAATCTTACTTTATTTCCATTTTACAGAAAGGAAACTAACTTTTGTACAGTGTTTAGAAATTCTGGGATGAAACATCATATTAATACAAAGCATTGTGATAATTGTTGTTGTTATTATTATTATATTATAATCAGATTTCACTTCAGTTATGTAATACCTTGGTATATTACACTATTCTTAACCAAAAGCATGAAAGATGGAAGTTTTCTTCATCCTTGTTTCTCACAAATATTTCCCTGTGGGTTATACACCACAAAACTATGCTGTTTTTAATGAGTAAATGAGAAGCATTTATCTCTTGACAAGAAGGATGCTACCATAGTTCTTAGGCAACTAGCATCACATTTTGCTATGTAAGCTTCACTTCTACTATAAATAAGAATAACAGAGGTATATTGCCCTGGAATTGGATCAAGGATCTTGGTATTAAAAATCCTAAAGTTCTGTGGTACTAAAGACTACCAAGTGTCATTAGCTCAGAAAAATTATCTTTATTGTTGTACACAAGTAAGAAATTTCACAGACAGAAAGAAGTTTCATTAACTTTGGTATTCCTCAAAAGTACTGAAACTTTATTTCTCAGGAGCAAAAGATTAAAGAGCAGCTAAAGGAAGATGGATATGTAAATACCAAGATTATTTTAATAAATGTTCATCTTTTAATCTTGCTGAATTTAGCTTTGATAGGTCAAGCCTGTTCCTGAGGGTGATTATCCAATTTCCTTATCTGAACTAATTGTTTTATTTTATTTAATAAAATAAATTACATGGAAATTCATTAGAATGTCAAAATACAATAGATAAGGTCAAAGTAGCAGATGAACCAAAGACAAAATTGAAGATTGGATGAATTTTGATTCATTGAGCAAAAGTGCAGGATAAATAAAATCATGATTTGCAGAATAAAAATAGGAATTCAAAGCTCATGTTGGGTTGGCAATATCAATGGTAGGTTGTTTTAATTTTATTTATTTAATTAATATAGTATTTTATATAGACAAATGAAGAGCAATAATAAAGAGAATAATTAAAAAGGATTTTCAGGGTGTCCATAGTGAGTTGGGAAAGATTTACTTGAACTGTATTGTAGCTTACATAAGTATTTGTGTTATCAATACATGGTTTGACCCTCACTGACACTGGTTAGTCAAATTATGTTTAGTCTGAATTAGTTTTAAACTGGGCTTACCATTCTACACACAAATTTGTCTCCAGGTGACATAAGTGCCCAGTGATACAGTAAAAGCACCTCCCTGAACAACATGGAGCTATGGTCAACCTACGGAGATTGATGCAGTGCTTGTGTAGACAGTGCATTATCTATGTCAATCCTAACAGTCATCCAGGAGCTGTCTCTCAATGCCCAACAATGATCTCTCAGCTCACAATTGTGAACTCCACAGAGCCCCAGGAGACACAGAGACCAGAATTTTCCCCCCTCAGCTCCCTCCTTTAAAATGTCTTTTCCTGAATGCCCAGCTTGGTGAGCACACCTAGTATTTCTCACTCACTGTGTGCAACCACCAGTACTGGCTCCACACATTAGATGTGCTCCTGCCTGGAGTAGACAGGAGGCAATGAATTTCCTGGGCCTGGGGGGAGAAGAGGCTGTGCAGACACATCAACGGACCAATTGTAGAAACATGAACACGTACAAAAAGATTGACAGTGATGATCATGACAATGATCAGCAACAGTGCTGCATTATCTGGTACTGAGCCACAGACCTGCTACTTTTACAATGAGCTGTATGTCATTTGTGGCAGAGACCCCACCGGTACCATGGATACCTCCAAGGAGCCAAAGACAGACCCTTGCAATGAAAAATGAGGAGGAAGAGGAGGAGTGGGGACACACAGCAGGAGGATCCAACTATGCATTAAGCCAGGATCTTTTCAAGATCCCACCCCAGTCTAGCCAGTCTCTGCTTACAGCTTTCTGAACATCTCTGTGTTCTCAAAGATGTGAAAGTCAAGCCCCTTCACTGACCAGCCAATATTGATAATGGCAGGGCATCTCTGGTGATCCATCATGCTTGCATAACCATAATAAAGTAGTTCTTTTCTGTTGATGGACTCTGTGACAAAGTAGGCTGGTGACAAAACAGGTATTATTGTGGCCTATCACCCCACCACAGTTTGGGAATGCCATTGCTGAAAATCTATCCATTATGTCCTGAACATTGCAAAAGTCACAGCCCTGTTTAGCAGGAGATGATTAATGGCTCTGCACACTTGCATGACAATAGCTCCCACTGTGGATTTCCCAACTGCAAGGTGATTTCCCATTGACTAGTTGTAATCTGGTGTTGCAAGATTCTTCAGTGCAATTGTCCCTTGTTTCTCAACTATCAGTGTTGCTCTCATTCTGGTGTCCGAGGGCTGAGGTGAGCTCAGCGCACAGATCCAGGAACGTGGCCTTTTGCATATGAAAGTTCTGAAGCCACTGCTCATAGTCCCTACCTGAGTTACGATGTGATCCCACCAATCAGTGCTTATTTCTCGGGCCCAGAATAAGCACTCCACACTCAGCACTGTTCAAGGAGCAGCCAAGTCCCCCATTGTTGTGGTTCTCCATGAGACTCTACATTTTGATTTTATTGAAATGAAAAAACAAAAACAAACCAAAATAATAATAATAATAAAATAATCAACTCCTGTTTTGTAGGAAATTTTGAAATGTTTGTTTTCATTCTGTTCTGGAATAGGAAAAAAATATTCAACCTCATGGAATTTCCCACAAAAGAGGACATCTGGTTTCTGTCCAGTTCTATTTGTAATACTCTGTTGTACATGCATACAAATGTACACTCCCACGTGGCACACTTCATTGCCTATATCTACAGTAGCATATGGAAACATATGATCTGAAAAATCTCTCTGCCTGGTGAAGTAAAGTAGATGCATCAGCTCAGTTGGTTCATAAATATATTAAAATTTGAACAGAGCTAGTTTCCAAAAGGGGCAATCTTGCTAATAAAATCTTCCATGATAAGTACGGATATTCGTTTAGGCAGACCCTACAGATTTACACTAGGGAAGTAAGGGCAGTAAAAGGCCACAGCCCACTTTCTTGATGGAGAAAGCATTTATGACTGTCAAATCAAGAGGAAATTCTATTTCTGCCTCACTGGGGATAGCTGAGAAACTTCTATGCATTCTCAACCACACACCCATATTTTGATGAAAACAAACACTTTGGAGCATCCGTAGAAGTTGCATAGATGAAGTAGTATATAGCCCTTAGTGACTGAAATAAACCTATTACAAATAAAAGCTATAATATTCTTCACTATTTGTTAAACACTGTCAGAACTACATAACAGAGAGAAAGACATGGTCTCTATCCTGAGGTGCTCTGTCTAAACGTCAAATGTAAATGACCTATTAAAACATTTAGTCTAACTCATTACCCACTGCAACCCAATTTCTACATGATATTCCTAAAATAGTTTGAAATGTCTGTACAGATGAAACTACCACCCAACCTATAGTCTAATTGACCGTACTGTAAAGCACTTTTCCTGTATATTCAGCCTACACTTCCCTTGCTTGGTTTTCTCTCATTAATCCCAGTTATAGTCCAATAGACCACCTTAAACTGTATTTCACTCTCCTTGGTGTTTAAGTCCGCCAAATATTTAGAGATTGGTATATTCTCCCTTCACAGACATTCGGCTAAACTATACATATTTAGCTCTTTCATAAATTAATCCCTCCATCCCTTTATAACATTATATACAGCTGAAAGTGAAGAAAAATGCATTACAAGCACTCCAATTAGTAATCCAAGCAGAACACATTTTACCAAAGTACAGCAAGCTAAATTTAAACAGAAGATTAATTTTCACTAAGAAAGATTATAGTATCCAGTTGAAACACACAAGTATCAAAGCAAAATAAAATTCCCTCAGTGTGCTCATCAGTTTGGCTATATTTCAGTTTTGTCAGAGCCCTGACTACTGACATGAAACTGATTTGCGCAGATGGGTAGCCGTGTGGTGCCCAGGAGCATTTTAATCAAAAGATCCCCTAAATCCGGGGTTCTCAAACTGGGGGTCAGGACCCCTCTGGGGGTCGTGAGGTTACTACATGGGCGGTCGCGAGCTGTCAGCCTCCACCCCAAACCCCACTTTGCCTCCAGCATTTATAATGGTGTTAAATATATAAAAAAGTGTTTTTAATGTACAAGGAGGGTCGCACTCAGAGCTTGCTGTGTGAATGGGGTCACCAGTACAAAAGTCTGAGAACCCCTGCCCTAAATTCATTCAGCTATAGATCAGGAGCCCAAACAATAACTGCATAAAGGTAAATACAAGAGGCAATAGAGATGTGCCATACAATTCAACTGCACTTTGAGCACTAGCTGTAAACCTGGTAGTACCTTACTTCTGCCTGAGGGCAGGCTAGGTATTTGCCTATCTGTATGTATATGCCTTTGTATGCATGAGGGGGTGGGAAATTGCAGTAATAAACAGATTGTTCTGGCATTCCACATTTTTAAGAGTCTGTAGACATATTTAAAGCATTTAGAAAGTATTTAGAACCCTTTATAATATTTTATTTCAATTTTTAGGTGGTTTGATACTCTAATCATTTATTGGGGGTAAAAGTAAATGTAACTTGAGGTATTTGAGCTTTGGAAGGTTTGTATTAGAAAACGTCTAAATATATAGATGTATTTGAAAATAGTTTTTCTATTTAAACTGATTTCCTGAAGGAAAAAGAAAAAAACAAAAACTGTTGCTGAAGCCTATGAATATCAGATTTACATTTTGAGACTGTCCCCTCTTGTAGTATTCGAGCCTAACTGGATTCTCATTTCTATCCGTTTTTCTGTGATGTAAGTTAAAGACAATGAAGCCTACTGCCTCTTCCTGATAGATAAGAACAAAGGCAAGATGTCATGGTTTGGTAATACCATCTCTAGTCCTAACTATGGGCCTGTTTCACAACTCACTGAATTGAATAGCAAGTCTCTCATTGACTGCCCTGGGCTTTGGATTAAACCTTATCACCATATGTTGTAGTAATTAAAATCTTCACAAAAACTGTCACAAAACCACACTCACATTACTTCTGAATAAAACAAAGTCAAGTTTTCTTTAAAACTTGGAAAAAATTGCACAAACATGGTTATTTCCATATGTCCACATCAGCAACTGTTTTCACAAGCAACTGTGGATTTTTTGTGTACACAAGTTTTGTAAGTGTATTAGAAGGTGGTTCCTTTAAAAATGTGGCCTATGGAGTCTCCTGCTTCATTGCTATTATTGGTGAAGAATACTGGAATTGCTGAAAAATTGTTGATGAAAAAATATCACTTAAAAATGTGCATTTGAAAGCTCACTTTAGAATACCTAAATGCTCATATCTGGAGAGGAATACGATGATGTTAAAGGTCTTAGTTATGTACAATGGATCAATGATAAACATTCTGTGATTTTAGAATTCGATGGCTCAAAGGGAGCGTAATAAGTATTTCTATCCAGGCTTGCTTTTTTAGAAAACTTCTTATAAATGAGCATACATTGCAATATCAGAATAGAATGAAACATCTTCTATCTCCTAGTATGTGAATGATAAAAAAAGCATTAATCTTTCTAAGTCAGTGAAAGAGACAGGGGACATATTAACCCAAACTGGCAGAGAGAGGTGAACATTCCACCTCCCTCCATCAATAATGGGATTCATCCTAACTCCAGGCAGCAGGCAATACCTTCTCCTCTCCTCCCAGAAGATTTCTGCTGAATGAGGGCAGTTTGAATTCCCACTGAAGTCCTACCCACAGAACCTGTTGAACACTAATCACATACCCCCAATCAACACAGCCATAATCCTCTCAGGCCAGCACCATTTACTTTTTGGGTGAACTTTTCACTTTGCAGGTCCTTCACCTGGCTTTCCACTGTAAGAAAACAGCAGAAATTCATTCTAAATTTGGCCCAAGATGTGTTAGTATGTGGTTAGAAGAATCTGAAACAGGGGGTGCTTTTGGGAAATGCTTGCCATTCTGTAAGCTATGCTTCATCCCTGACTATGGTCCATAAGGAAAACAAAAATAGCCTGGGAAAGTTTCAGAAAAAAAAGAGAAGAAAGTGTGAGTGGCAAACAGCTGGCTTGATACATTTCCTGAGTAGCGGTTTCCTTTCCCCCTTTGAAATGAAAAACTGAAAAAAAAGCCTTTCTGAAATAGTTTTTAAAGAGATAACATTTTGAAAAAATACACAATATTCTCTTTTATTGAGTTGAAAAAGTGCTGGAGATCCATTACCATGGTAACCAAGCAGCAAGACTGTGAGAGACAGGGAATAGTTTCAAGATCCAACTTTCTCCTTATTAGAAGGTATCACACCTGATCCAGAAGCAGCATGATTACAGCATGTTTAGAACTACAGCGACAAGACATGTCTTCTTTCCTTAGTCTGAATCACAGTACTCAGACTGTAAAACCTTCAGTTAGGAATCCTGGGTGGCCTTGCTGGATGCAGGTAAAGTTTGCCGTATGCAGCATTACCTTCCCCTATAAGAGTCAGAAGCTCTGAACCATGGACAAACAAAGAATAGGGGCAGAGAACTTATTAGGGTAAATATTAACTTATTTACTTAATAGGGTCTGACTTTCCCATTCCCCTCAATTCTAGTATAAAAAGCTAAGGCTTGCAAAAATAAATATGGTAGAGGTTTTTGTTGTTGTACGGGAACATCACATAATAGACTTGGAGGGGCAATGGATCTTTCTGTGCCTTTAAGCCCAGCCCTGGGCAAGCTGGAGACCACCAGGAAGCATTTTGACCTCTTTGAGGCACACTTTCTTCCCTGTTTCCATCTTACTCTAAGGAGGCAGCAGCAAATTATGACACCCTCCCTCTCTTGCTCCCCACCTTGCTGGTTCAGGGGGCCGCCTTGTTGGGTGCGGATGGGGGAGTCAAGGCTGCTCTGAGCCTGGGAGTGTGCAGCACCTGCGTACCACTGCATGCCCAGACTCAGATAGCCTGTGTAAGGGGGAGTCCAAGTCATAGTTGAGCCCTAATGATTTTAAAATACATTTTGACTGGACCAAGAAGCCAAAAAAAATGGCATTTGTTTCTGAAACAGTTCTCAGTTGAGGTACGGTAGTTAAACATCTCACAATCAGGATGAGGCTTGATATTTTTCTTTAGATACTTTGCACTTTCTATCAATGAATCAGACTATGTGGCTCACACTCTCTCTTGTTTTCAGGAAGCACAAAGGCTGTGCTACTTTTGTTAGATGGGCTGTCAGAAAGCATACGGAAACAGGTATTCCTTGTTGCATGCTGACATATGCCTGCTGACAGAATCCAAGAAAAATCTCCAGACTGCTGCAATCGGTCGCACTAGCTGTGTTTGGCATTTAATGACATGGTTGTAGCAATTTTGCTTTGTTATATAGAATGGAGGAGGATGCTTGATTTCAGAAAGTTTAGAGTGAATGCCTATTTATTTTTAACTCCCCCTCAGGGACATATCATGAATCCCTTACTCCCATTTACTGAGCATTTACTTGAACTAGTAGTTCCATTGAATTTAGTGTGACTATTTGGGGGCATGATGCACCATTGTAAGCAAGTAGTTCATAGAACAAAGCCTACACAGATAAAGGCCCAGTTCCCTCAGTGCAACTGAAATGCACGCAGTGCAAGACTGGAGTGGGCAGAAGCAGCATTGCCAACCCCAAGCATTCAAAAATCATGAGTCTGGCCCCCTAAAAATCATGAGATTGCCTTAAAAATCATAAAATTTTAAAAAAATATATTTGAGGTTCTTTTCATTTGCCTTCTGGATATTGAGCCTTTGGGATACACTCTGTTCACATTTTCAGGCTTTTCTCTGCAATTATGAAGTCCAGTAGCTTTATTTGTTTGTTTGGTAAGAAAAGCTAAGATTCTCGTGTAATCCATTGCCTTCAGGAACTGGGGATTTAAGAAAAAAATACCAAAATCACTAGACTCACAATAACATTGTGAGACTTAATACTGTGAAAAGGCAAAGGCAGCTTTAAGTCACCTTTATGTTCCCGCTTTATAGGGCAGGACAGTCCTCTGATGTAAATTAAACACATCAGATCTTGCACACAAAGGGAATATATTTAAATGAACCCAGTGTTAGAGTGTTACTCCATGTGAAATCAGCACAGCTATACTGTTCCACCAATCTACTCTTCATTCATAACAACATTCTATGATTTTGAGGGCATGAAATGTTGGAAGGAAAACATGTTGGGAGCAAAATACCCAGACACAAAGACTAAACTCCTCTGGTCAGGGAATGCTTTCTACTGTGTTTGCACAGTGAGTAACACTGTTCCAATCCCAGCTAGGACCTTTGAGTACTGCTGCACTACAAATTCTAACTAATAATCAATTAATTAGATCTGATTGAAAGTTTTCTGTAAACTTTTTTGAAGAGGGCGAAGAGGCAGAAAATTGGGTTTTTGATTGAAAGAAAGTCTTCACTGAAAGTGTGTGATTTCCTCAAAAAGTTTTGACTTTTTGTTGGAAAACTGAAAATCCAAACTTAGAAAAGGTTTTGGAGGTTTCTGATGACAAAAAAAAAATCTACATTTTTCCATTAAAAAATAGACAAAAACAATCCCCCAACTGGCTGTAATAATAATTAAATATATTAAAAATGCTAACAAAGAATAGCGGTCAAAAAGTGAGATTCTCTTATCTGCAATGGCATTACGCCAGTGGTGAATTTGGCCCATATTAAGTATTAGGCCAGGTCTACACTACCCCCCTAATTCGAACTAAGGTACGCAACTTCAGCTACGTGAATAACGTAGCTGAAGTTCGAAGTACCTTAGTTCGAATTAGTTCGAACTTACCTTGGTCCACACGCGGCAGGCAGGCTCCCCCGTCGACTCCGCGGTACTCCTCTCGGCGAGCTGGAGTACCGCAGTCGACGGCGAGCACTTCCGGGTTCGACTTATCGCGTCCAGACTAGACGCGATAAGTCGAACCCAGAAGTTCGATTTCCAGCTGTCGAACTAGCGGGTAAGTGTAGCCAAGGCCTTAGGAAACTTCTTTTGGTACTACGTTCAATAAGTGAAAACAATGAGCATCATGTAGGAACTAGCACCTTCCCTAGAATAATTTTATATAAAATTCAATCCGATTTCGGGTGAAGTATGACTCCTACCTTTTATCAAGGGCTGGGCTAGAGACTGTATGAGGTTCCTTTTAATCCTAGCAACTGTGATTTCAAAGGAAATGTATAGAGCTTTCTATATGACTCAGTTTTAGGCTGGAACCAGAAATTTCTTAAGGCAAGGTCTTTCCACTCACCTGACAGGCTCGTGAAGAGAGCTGGGAAGAAAATTGCTCCTGTGAAAGAAGGTACTGACACAACTACATGTTTATGCTTGTATTTTCCCCCTCCCGTTAACATCTATATTATTCATGTACCTATTGTCTTGTCTGAGCTGTTCTCACCCCACAGGAGCATCGTAAATAAATGGCACAGTTTTATGTTAGACATGATTGCAATGTTAGGAGTGTTTTTGCTCTTCTTGAAGAGCCTATAACCCACTACTCATTACTTGGAGTGTGTGACAAACTCAAACATAACACATTCCAGCTGTGATTGATTGTGGGACAAAGCCTGTCTCTGTATACACGTACACACATAATGTGAGTGGTTGCACATTGTGGTGACACCATACAAAGACAGTTGTCTTTTTTTAATTCACTTACACTGCCTTAAATCTGTACTAACTCCATTTACTGTGAAGGAACTATTCTCCCATTAGATCAGTATAAAGAATCAGGACCTGACACTGTCTGAGTATTTAGAATTAGTTCATGTTGTCTGGTCTAAACACTGATTTGTATTTGTTTCTTATAACTGTGCAGGGAAGGGTAGAGAGTTAGCAAGTATGAAATGTTTAAAACACAGTCATCAACAGAATGGAGAAAGTGTACAGCTGGGGATGGGTTACTGTGAAAAACACACCCCTGAGGGGAAGTAAGGTTGGTAATTTAGTAGGTGACATTCTATTCTCCAAGTCAGAACTAATCCAGTGCTCCATCTTCACATTTTTGGTGAAATGTCTTCATCCATAATTTTTCCTGCTTTTTGTCAAAATTTACATTTTGGTGAAAACTTTCCAACTAGTTGGAAAATAGAATAAACATTCTGCTGATATTTTCAAACCAGCACTAGTGGTGATAAATCAATCCCCATATTTATCAATAAATTACCCTATCAAAGCTGTGTGGCTGCAGATGAATTAATATTTGTTAATAACTGTCTGTAATATAGTGTTTTTCACCCACAGACCCCAAAATACCTTTACAAAGCAGACACGTATCCTTATCCCCATATTACAGATGGGGAAACTGAAGTACCGACAGGGAAAATGACTTGCCCCAAAGGTCTCACAGTAAGCTAATAACAAAGCCAGGACTAGAATGCAGTTCTCCTGAGTCTCAGACCACTACGCTGCTCTCTGGGCCAATCCAGTAAAATCGCTTGTAAAGCTTCAGATACAAAATGCTACAGCAGTGCAAACTGTGAACCTACTCCTGCAAGCCCTCACAAGAATGAATTACATAGAGGAATATCAAAATGTTAATAAAAATGAGCCCACTGTTTGCACAATTATATCCATCTTATTATGTTCCCTAATGTTTGATTCATTTCAGAGTCCTGTACGTTTCTATATTGTGGAAACTTTATACCATCTAAAGAAACAAATAAAAGAAACCAGAGGGAGCTGCTAATATGATACATCAAGTGCCCCTATAATATGACAGTTACTAACACAAAATGAAAGTCACTAATATAATATAAAAACCTCAGGTATGATATGCTGCCTGTATTGTACTGGCAAACATTCATCTTATCTGTCCTTGACTTTCAAGAGCATCCTGGAATTAAGCTCAAAATCTCCCCTTCTCCTCCCCCCCTCCCTCCGCATCTTTCTTGGTTGTTTCTCACTGAACACTGACATTTTCCAACTTCTCACGTACACCACATAGTTGACATTCTGAAAGTGCTAAGAATTTAGTGGTAAAAATCTTGCCCATTACTCGTTCGATGTTGTATCTAAAATGTTTGCCACAGTGCAAATAATAAACTATACTTAACTTGTGTGGGATTTATGGTGTGATGATCACAATAAGAGCTTTAAAGGGAATAATGATTTCACATCAGGAAGCTCAAGGATCTCAAATTGCTCAGCCCTTGGACTTTATAATAGAGATTCTTGTGAGTTAATGCTTGGAACACAATAGTATCATCAACAACAACAAAAAGGGATTGACAGAAACCATTTTATACTCATGTAGCATGTTAATATTGTGACTGCAATTAAGGAAGACCTCATCAAATGTTATGAGACATAAAAATGACAACATTATAACTGGTGCATTTTTATTTGCATGACCATGATTGCTTGGAAGATTGAGATAACAAGCTTAGCATTTTAACTTGTACTAATTTTTCCCGTTTTACTGCTATTTTGTATTCTCAAAGTAAAGAAAAAAAACAGCCTCCTGTGATTAAATGCCACTGTGTCTATTATGAAATGGACAGGCACATGCACGTTTGTATTCACAGTGCCACATAATACAGTATATAAGTATGTAGCATCTTTTCCCTCTTGAAATTGAGAGTGCCAAGTCTCATTAGACAATAGGATTTAAACAGAATAATTCAATTGGCTATCTGCAGAACTGTAATGTGTGTGCTTTGTTACCACTGGGAATTGCTATTTATTGTGAAGGAGGAATAATTCTTTAAATGCCTCATGTAATGGATGATTCATATAGTATATCGGCACCTGCTGGGAAGGTTAAAATTAAGGCTCTCTTTCTTTCTCTCGGTATTTCCCTCATGAACTTCCTTAACCCTATTATACTGCTTTTATACTACACATATTTTAAACTTTGCATAGTAGATTGCAATTTCAAGGTATTTTTATTACATATTTTCCTGTTTAAAGAATATTTGGAGCTTTTAAAAAAGTTTATTTTTAAAAATAGTTAGTAAACAACACTTGAAATAAAGCCACGATTCTGGAGGTGGTGGTGGTTAGTCCAATACCATCACTTTGTTTTTGTCAGATGACCAAAGAAATATGAACTATTTCCCAGTACACCATTATCACCATTTCAGGATTTGTAGACTTAGCTTCCATCAGGGTTTTAAGTTTCAGATGATATTTCTCAGTCTTGGGGAGGGGGATCTGCTTTGGCAATAATTTACTACTATTGCTCTCAGAGCCAGTCAATACTTGTAATTATATTTTTATGTCTATGTATAAATATTTTGCCTTGATCCTGCAAACATTTATGCAGCTGAGTAATGCTTAGGGGAGTATTTATGCCATGTGATATGGGAAGTTGTGTACGAAAGACCTTCTTTAGAGCCCGTGCCTCACTGTGTGCATATGAGGCGTAGAACAGAGCATTCTACAACTGTCTGGCAAACAGAGAGAAGAACATTAAGATAGCAAAGTGAAGCATTCAAAAGGATGGCAACCCCAACATTAATGTTGCATTGTTTATATGCATTATGCATACAACTTTGCAGTCAGATTATCCAGGGTAGCTGGGCTCTGTTTAGTCCAATACCACTGGGGTCAAAAGTGGCTTAGAGTTATTTTTGTGTCCCTCATCCCCTGGCTGGCTCAGTCTTGGTTTATCTCCATTGGCTTCAGTGGGGTTGCACATATTTACACCTGGGCTAGTTTAGCTTCAGATACAGAATACCACCAAATGTCATAAGCCCTTGTTCAGCTGCACAGCAACAATGAACAAAGATTTAACAGGACCACCTCAAAGAAAATTCAGTGTAAATGGAATGTCATTATTCAAAATGGAATCTGGGTTGCAGCTTGAGGAGAAACCTTTATGTTCACAATCGCAAAAACACATAAGTTGTCAGGAGTTTGGTTTTACATCTTACCTAAAGATGCCATCCTCCAAAATACAGTTAATTAATAAGTATTTATATTGCAGGAGCATTAATGAGCTGCAGCAAGGACCAAAGCGCTGTTGTGCCAAAGTGTGTACAAACACATAATAAAAAAACCAGTCCTGACCCCAATGATCTTATAAGCTAAGTCAAGAAACAATAGGTGAATGCAATCAACAGATGGTGGAAGCACAAGGTAACAGTGAGACAAAACAGAAGGTATAGTGTCCCCCGGTGCCTTCATTCCTTTATTGTATTGCTCTGCACAGAATGTTTATACTAAAATGAAGAGGATTGCATTAAAGGGGAATCTTTGAAATGTAATCTTTTGAAACCTCACTGTTTGATTAAATCTAATTAATATGATTCCCCTCAGAATGACTGTTAGGAAAAAAGAAAAAAATATCTTGCCCCAAAGTAACAAGAACATGTACTTGAAACTTCTTAATGATCTTACTAAGTCAATGCCACTATAAGTCATTCAGTGTAACTTGAGTTATATGCTTAGTTAATAACATAAAATAGTGCATATTTGCTACATAAATAGCGGTACCATTAGCTCCAGGCAGAACATTATATTTAGCATAGGCTCTTCCCCTATCCAAATAAAATTTTAAATAAATGCCATTTGTTAGCTTCACTGTATGTGGGAGACAGCTGAAATAACTTGAAATCGGAACAATATCCTAGAGAGAATATTTGTTTTAATCAGCTCACCCTTCCCTAGGGAGATAAAGACATCTGTGATTAAATATAGTGTTCTGCACCAAGTTTTTTTAAATAACTGAAAGCTGTCAAATATTAGTGACATATATGACCATTTTGACTCATTGACAGCAGAGACAAACAGGTGGCCCTTTAGCTGGAGTCCAGCATGGTATAAATTTTTATGAGGTATTTTCTTAGACCTGAATCTGAATTTGTAAATGGCCTCCATTTTTACAGTTGGCCATTTTTACAGTCAGATATGAATAGCCCCAAACAGGTTTCAGGTTGTGTTTAGAAAGTTTGTATAAGCGCTAGGACCAAAAGAACCAAAAGTAAAAATGAAATAAGGCCCACATTTATGCCTTATTATTTATAGTTAGCACCTAGAAGCTACAATCAGGGATCAGGTCTCTAATGTTCTAGGCACTGTACCAACCATTGATTTTCCTCAAATCTACTGATTTATCCAGTGACATCTGTTGTTTAGACACTGATAGAACATATCTTGTAATGTCACTACTTGAGCTGATAGGAATTCCCAACAGTTTGAATGTAATTACTTGTGAGCATGCATATTTTTCAAACCGTTTTTTAATATTAGTAGGGAGTTTTTAAAGGGCAATGAGAATACCACAAATTAAACTACTGCCATTTGGAGTGCTGGCTCTATGCAGTTTTCATGAGAACCACTCACTCTCTTCATCCTAGAAATGTCCATTTTGAAATTGACAGCACTGTATGTCAGAAAAAATACAGCAGAGGTGTGGCTAGCATTCCTGAATAACCTTCAAATGAACTTGCTATAAAGAGAAATGGTGAGTAATTGGCTAGTTTGTGAAAACAGCTTAGGGAGTTTTGTTCCATTAATAGAATGTGCTTTATGCATCTGTTAGAGTGAAAAATCTACTGGACATAGAATATGAAATTTCACTAGGTGAATCTTTAGTTAAAACATCAATGACCTGATGTTAGGCCAAATTTTGAGCCTCACATTAAACCAGAGAGCAGAGTTGG
Organism: Trachemys scripta elegans; assembly: GCF_013100865.1. Taxonomy (NCBI): domain Eukaryota; kingdom Metazoa; phylum Chordata; order Testudines; family Emydidae; genus Trachemys; species Trachemys scripta. Next base: position 46,226,647 of record NC_048308.1, read on the forward strand.
GATCTTAACATTTCAGACATTGGAAGTATGAGTCACATGTGTACTTTCACAAAAGCATAAAACGTGCTTTCTGACTTCACATTGGAAACAAGAATACAACTACTTGGTGAATTAAGAGTTAAACCTTCTAAATGCTATGGAATCATACAACAATACAGATTTAATTAGTGTTATATTGAAATGAAATGGGCAAGCTGAACTGTCCGTGAACCATAAGTCTACACTCATTTTTCATTCTACACTCATTTTTCATTCTGCAGTTTCCGTACTTTGATTGACTGAGAGAATCTGATTTGTAAGAGCAACAATGCAGTTATTTCTCAATAACCAACCAGCAATTATACAAGGTAGTGTTCTGATTGCCTACTGCTGACTGACCTCTTCCCATACACCCACAAACACATCTATTTCATCTTCTGACCTTCAGGGATTAAATATGAGGAAACCTTGTTTTGATCTTGAAAAACAGATTTAGCCAAATTTCAGACCAGGACTTGTATTCCATTTTATGTGAGTGGCTTAAGTTTGGGTGGTTGAAATCGATTCTTGATTCAGATATTTGTATAAAAAGGAATTAGTCTTTGTGGTGAGTGACTTGGGTGGAATGACGCAGTGAAAAAGGGTCAAAAATTGAGGCAACCATAACATTGTCTCGCTATACCAAAAGGAGGACAGGAGACATCTGACATGGATTTAATTAGGCTGCAACTTTATTATTAGATGTTTGGGACTACCTGGCAGATAAAAGTGTACAATTCAGCTAACCGCATGTTTATTCCGTAATTACCTGGGGGGCTTTTACCAGCTCCCCCTCTTTTTCCATCCAAGTCCCTCCAGCAAATTTATTGCCAGGATCTTACCATATCTAGGGGGTCGGGGAGGAGGACCCTCCCACCAGCTCCCCCTCTTTTTCCATCCATTGCCAGGACCTTACCATCCCCCCCACCTTGTAGGAGGTTAAGGTGGGCTATAAGAATGAGGGGTTGGTCCCTGCCATACCAATCATAGGAGTCTCCAACTCACCCAACCCCGTTATTCCTTTAATGAACACCTCTTTTTAAGTCCTTTTCCAAGCCATTTATCCAGTCACTGTATACCTTTCCTGTGGAATACCTGCACTGGACATCCACCCCACACTTAAATAATGAGTTGTGACATATAGCCTACCACCCTTCATGCCATGCATGAATAGAGCTCTTCCTGAACCCCCTCTGGGGAAGGCAAAAAAGAAAAAAAAAAAACTACACCCAAGCCAATATGGTGGTAAGGGAAAAATTCCTTTCCAGCCCCCCTAAAAAAGGGGAGGCTAGCGTAATGCCTACAGCAGGTTTTGACCAAACCTGGCATTTTCCCATATAGAGGGGAGAGAGGGTGGGTTCTGTTTCAGACTGCTCCATGGAAAAGGAAGATTCAGGTGCAGGGCTGCCCCTTTTAAACCCTGCATTCCTAGGGGATGAGTCAGCGACCATGCTGACCCTTTTGCAGAAGTTTTTCTTTCCTGTTCCCCTCACCCTCCAGCCATAAAGCACTGTTCCCTTCATTCGGCCAGCCAGCCAAACATACTCTCCCACCACTGAAAGCTGCAGGGTGGTCATTTGAGGATATATCAATAAGGTGTTCTAAAGAAGCCTTTGGGAAGGATTCAAAGTAACTAATTAGCTTGCAAGAGTGAGCGGAAAACAAAAACAAACACAAAAACAACTACTTCTATGCTAAAAGTAAAAACAAAAAACTCACATGGAATATTTTTCTCCCTGCCACTTACAGAATTTCAACTACGATCTCAGGAAAGCACCCCTCAAACTCTTCTTATAAATCTAATCATACCACACATATAAATTACCCGTCAGTAGGGAAATTATAACACTGTCATTCTATATTCAATCGTACTATTTAGGGCTAAGTTTTAGTATCAGATAGTATAGGGATAATGGCACAAGCTGCACCACCCAGGAGGCACTGTGATTCAGACACTGTGACCAAAGAGCACTCTAATGCCAGATGGCAAAGGTCTCCCTGGTTATGTAATAGTGAAACTCAGCTGGCCTGATCTCACACACCATTGTCAGGAAATTTATTTAAAAGGTGTCTTGCAATATATCATTTGAAAACTCGTACAACACCAGCCGTTAGTATCACGGTGAAATGTATGTAACAATGCTATATGTGAAATTAGTGATATTCTCTGATATTATGGTTTGGAGACAAAGGAGGCAAAGCAGGATTTTTCCAAACAAATGGGAAGGCAAACACTTCTTCTGCTCAGTGGCAAACCAAGCCAGGTGTGGCTAGGGACAAGCTAGTCATTTGCATTGGAGATTGTAGGAAGATCATTTCCTTTGATAGAGGGCACTTTAATCTATCAGAGAAAGACATAACAAGATCCAAGGCTTGGGAAGTTGAAGCTAGACAAATTGGGACTAGAAATGAGGTGATATTTTTTTAAACAGAGTAATTTGCCATTGGAACAGTTTACCTAGGGACATGGTGGATTCTCCATCACTTTAAATCAGATACCTTTCTAAAATATCTGCTCTAGCTCAACAAGAAGTTGTGACTTGATGCAGGAGCCACTTGGTGAAATTCTAATGGTCTAATGTTATGCAAGAAGTCAGCCTAGCCCATCTTGCTTTAAAACCTATGAATTTATGACAAAGTGTAGAGGTGTCATGCTCCTAACTTAATCCCTTGCATGGGTCTGTATCTAAATCTCTACCTAGCACTGCGAATTTTTTAAGTTGATAGGAAATGGAAATACTTATTAGCAGATTACAGTCAGCCAGGCAAATAAGTGCCTCTGCCTTGCTGTGCAAAAACATCCTGTACTTGAACATTTAAAAAAAAAAATGACTGGCACATTCTATTTTACCACACTCTTCTCTAAGCCAAAGGCTTCTGAACTGTAAAAGTAGATCCAAGAGATGGAGACAATTTTGATTTTTCCTTCAGCAAAAGATAAACATCTGTTCCAAATATATTAAGATATCTACATTTTACTTCTAACTGGAGTGTTTTTCAAGGCAGGGCAATATCTGGTGCCAAAAGGAGAAGGGATTTAGTATAAGTGGATTACATACTTGTATGAAAGCAACTTACTCGGCAAGATCATTTCAACAAAGACAAATTTGTTTTGACTCAGTTGAAAGATGCAGGTGCAAACTGTGAAAAGACAGCGGCACAGGAAGATTATAAATTACCTAGGGTGGATTTAGACCAAAGTAGAACCAAGTTAAAGCTCTGGACACTATTCAAAGAAAACTGTCTTCTAATTATTCTTGTTAGATCATTAAGGACTACTGTGTACAATCCATTTACTAAACTTCTAATTAATTAAAAAAACTTGGCTGGGGGAATCTGTACATGGGGTTGCCAGTATGGTGGCAGGCTCACAGCTGAACTTCAAGCATCTTTGCAGCTGGACTTCAAGCATCTTTGCAGTTGCTGTCAGGAAAAGAGTGTCTCATAATGACCTTATATCAACCCTCTCCCACTATAAACAACGAGCATCTGATGAAGTGGGTTATAGCCAACGAAAGCTTACGGCCAAATAAATTTGTTAGTCTCTATGGTGCCACAAGGACTCCTCATTGTTTTTGCTGATACAGACTAACATGGCTACCCCTCTGAAACCTCTCTCACCATAAGGGAACTAGGCATAATGTAGGATAGCCAAGCATTGAATGTAAAAGCATCCCTTCCTTTGGGAAAGCATTTTTCTTCCAATGCATATATGTAAAGTTTCAAAAGGATCTTGGGGACGGGTGGAAAATAGCCCACTATGTTGTGCTTAAGGAAGATTTCCTAAGTGACCAAAGATATTTACATATTTAATTAGGGAGAGAGAAATTGGCACTGGCAATGGCCCAAATGTGCTGTGTCATTCTGCACAGCAGAAAAGAGCAGAAGTCTGGAGTTTTTGATCTAAATAGGATCTCTTTCCCTCCCCATCTGAGTACCAAGAGGGCTAAGTATTCTAAACACTCATCTTGTCAGAGGCAGAAACAAAGCAGAGGAGGGAGAAATAACCATTTACATCAAGAAAGCTGATTACAGGTGAAAAAGGGAAAGGAAGGGTCTGTTAGCAAGGAATATTCTGTACAGACCAAAAAGCAAAAGGAGCAGAGTTCATTGAGTTGACCACAGTTGCTGAAGGACAATGTGAATGGGTCTTGGCCTACTGTAAGTGGGGGTAGAGTAGCCATAGTATCCAGTCTTGCTGAAGAGAAAGAGTTCTGTATTCAGAACAAGCAGTAGTCCAGGCTGGCTAATACGAAAGCTTGAGTGTTAATAATGCTTTGATCACTGCAGATGGATCTTTCAACCCAGGAATTTACAAGCAAGAAACTTCCACCACAGCCTTGTTTCAGTTCATGACACTGAGAGATAAACAATGGCAGTTTTGCTATTGACTTCAGTGAGGCCAGAATTTCACCCTAAAAATACTGGCAGTTTGTTTACACTGACCATCCATAGGCATGGCTACCTGCAGCTCCCGGTGGCTGTGGTTCACCGTTCCTGGCCAATGGGAGCTGCGAGAAGCGGCAGCCAGCATGTCCCTGCGGCCCGCACCACTTCCACTGGGAGCTGCGGGTGGCTGTGCCTGCAGATGGTCAATGTAAACAAACTGTCTCACGGCCTGCCAGTGGATTACCCTGATGGGCCGCAGGTTGCCCATCACTGCTCTAGAGTGAAGAATGTCATTCTGTCCTTATACATCCCCCTTGCCCCTCCTGGTCTCTGGTCTCATCACATTCTTCCTTTTGTCCCCGAGTCTTCCTCACAAATCACTCTCTCTGTTTTCTTTTGAGGCTCTATTTGTGCTTCCCCAGGACTAAGGGACCCCAATCTTTATTGGGCCTTCTGGACCTTATATTTATGTTTGTATAAGGCAGTAGAGAAACAAGTTTTGATTCTTGACTTGAAACTAGAAAATCTTCATCAAAGAAAGATTTCAGATGGCAACTGCCCTCTGCAATTTATTTATGATGCACAACAGAGCTCCTGCCTCCTTTGTTGCCACACTGTCAGAGATGGTTCGGTTCTTGTGCAGAGCATCCATGCACTCCATATGGGAAAACTCCAGAGGCTATTTGTGGTTACTACATTTTCCTGGGTGCAGATATAAATGAACAGTCTTTATTCAAAAGTCCCCTTTGTTTTCATTCAGTTGTATAGATACAGTGCCTAAAAAAGTTAAAAAAAAATAATAAACAGGCCCACTTCAACCATTTTAATTTGCAAATATGGCAGGCAAAGGGTCAGGTGGTATAAATCAGCATAGCTCAATAGCTTTGATAGAGCTTTATACCAGCTGAGCATTTGGCCCAAAGATAATACCTTGTCTTTAATATTAAATAATGGTAATATTTAACATTTTGTTCATAAACTTTATTTGATAACCTCTCATGAAACAACACTAAAAAATCCCAAACAAACCAGGGTTTGATACTTCCCTTCTGGCATGGTGGTAATGGTGCTGCTGCTGTATTAACCATCTCATTCAAATGGGGACAGCTGTACACCAATGAGAAATCATCCCCAGAGGACAGTCAGGGTGTAAAGTACTATATCCCCACCAAGGTTCTGCAGAGGGACACCAGCTTCAAAGTAGAGCTGTTGCTCCTGCATAGCAGCTGCAACTTCCTCCGACAGGGATAGCTTGGGGGATGCACTGAATCAGTCCATCTCAGGTGCTCTGGCTATGCCTGTTTCCTAGCTAGTGCTGACCAACGAAATAATACTTAAAACAAACTTTCCTTTCTTTTTCCAGATCTTGCTCAGGACATGGCAGAAATGAGTCCCTGCTCCTCCCTCCGCCCCCAAGAATTACCTCAAGTCCAACGTATCAATTCCAGACCCTTCTCTCACAGTATTTATGGGTTGGCTCACTAAAATACAACCTGTTCACATTTGTCCCACCAGGCTCATTCTGGTGGATGGAGTTCCTGGCCTTCTCCACACTGGATTTAGTATGCCTGCCCTCTGTTGTTCATCTCCCATTATAAACCACTGGGAGATTACCTCAGTTGGTGATGCCTGATGATAAGTCTTTGCAATATGCAAATCCCAGAGGCTTATACACTGTTATGGAACCTCAAAGAAGTCCTTCTATCCTGTGGTAAAGTGCTATGATATTCCAATAAGGAAGCAAAAAGGTGAAAATATCTAGTGTTACTTAGTCTACTGTCATCTGTTTATCTGGTCTCTGCACACTAGACTCATATCACCACAAGAAACATCATGTATAAATGACCATTAACAAACTCATGATTAACAGCAATCCTCCCTAATTACAGAGCTGGGTGAGCTAGGCAATGAACAATTTATTTAGCAAATGTAGCTGTTTTCCCTGGTCTTGAATTATCCACAATCCAATCACGATTTCCCTGAATTACTTTTTGTTATTCATAATTGTTTGTCAAATCATTTGTCTGAAGAAATTACAGCCTGTGGATTTTTTTCCACAAATTGAGTTCTGTGAGTATTTGCTATCTATGATTCATCTCCTAAGTCACAAAGTGTTGTTTCCCATCCCTGATTGGATTGCTGAATCTTTTTAAACAAAGGACTAATGAACGATGAATAGTAAATAACAAACAGTGAATACTTTTGTCTATGCACGAATACCCTTCTTTTCATGAAAATACAGGTATTTGTATGAGTTACAGCACTTCCACAAACATTTGCATAAAAAAAAGGAGTCATCCAAACACTGGAGGGGAAAAAAATAACACAGAGGGTGCACAGATACAGAGGAATCAAATTGCTAACATGTTCACTAACATGTTTCCCCACTGTTCAGCGAGTGCTAACTAGAAGTAGCATCAAACCTTCAGTACCATGATGATAGCAAAAACCAGAGAGCCACCAGCTTTCTTCACATTTTGAATTTAATTTGAATGAACTTGGGCCCAGTTTCTTTATGGGATTTAGGCACCTAAAAGCATTTGAGGAGCTGGGCCTTGATGCTAATGAAGGTTAGGGAATAAGAACAGGCTTTCCCAATGGCCAGACTCCAAAAATCTCATTCGTGTTGGGCAACATCTTACCGTAAAATTAGTCCACTGCACTTTGGTTGGGGTATCCAAACAGTGAGATACTATCATCCAGGCTGAGCAGGGGTATCAAGTCTAGCTCATGGTAATTAAGGGCCACATCGTGAGCTCCTGGCTTACATTCATGACCAGGTATAACATTGACATAGCTCCATCCACGTCAATGTCATGTGAGTAACTATTCATTTATGTAGATAAGATGTTCACAATCTATCCCTAATTAAGAAATGTGTTAAGTTACACCACTGAAAATATCTAAGATTCATTCACCTTTGTGACTCAATGTCAGATCATCAGCCGGTGTAAATCAGCACAGCTCCTTTGACTTCTGTGGATCGCTGCTGATTTACACCAGCTGAATCGCTGGCCCATTTTTATTTATCATTTTGGGTCAAATTCTGATCCCTTTATGTATGTTGAATAGCACCTTCCCTCTACTAAAAGTTCATTTGAAATCTATGGGACTACTACCCAACAAGAATCAGCATCTTGGTCCTTCATGGTTACCTGTTTTAGCCTTCCATTTCACCAACCCATTAGCTGCCATTGCACTCCCATTCTTTACATAACATTCATGTAAAAGATTGTTCTCTCTTCACTCAATATACACCTATGTCTTTCTTTCTTTCTTTCTTTCTTTCTTTAATATAACATTATTTAATTCAAAAGTTACTCTTAAGATCTCTGCCGTTGCTCTTCAGTGCAACAATCTGGGAAACTGATTGATTGTCACACTGTGCAATCAAAATACAGTAGGTTGAAGCAGACCACAGCAAAGAAATAATGTTTGCATGACAGCATTTTATAGGACCACCTGATACATGGCAAGACTTGGATTTTAAGAAGATTAACGGTGTCAACTTACCATTTAGCTTTCAGCACAATAACAATCAATCTCCTTCAATTACTATCCAATATTACGCCTTTGGACTAATAGATCTGAAAAATCCTCAAGGTAACACATTTCTGTGATTTGTTTTCCCTTAAAGGCACAATATTCACTTCCCTTTATCACAGGATAATTTTGCCTTGAATATCCAAATTAGACTTGCCTATAGCTACTATAAGAGCTATATTCATGAATTGTTTACACTTTTTGTAAAATTGATTTGTGTAAGTTACATGAGAATATCATGCAATCTGTCTCTCTTCCTTAGCCTGAACAAACTGGTAGTCACCTACAGAGTTTATTTCATGCTGTGGTACTTGTCCTGTCCACAAATGCAATGATACACAAGATGAAATGGAGGTGCAAAATAAAGAAGGATTTTGTGAGTTGGCACAAATTAGCAAAAAGAGTACTACGTATCATGATCAAAACTACAATGAGAATAGTCTAAGACCACATCTGGCCCAAAATTCAGAGGGTAGCAAGTAGAACTGGTCAAAATTTTTGAATTTTTTCCATAACAACAAAAAGAACAATTTTTCCACAAAAAACTTTCCAGTTTTTCAAGCATTTCTAGTAGCAAGAAAGTACCAAATGATGTCTTTGTTCTTTAATTGGCACAATACCCCGGCAGCACAGAGTGAATGCCAGTATGTACTGATCTTCTGTGCTAAGTAAATAGCTCTGGGTTTTTATTTTAATTGGGGGTGGGGACGGGGAATTTCAATTGTTCTTCTTCATGTTAACATACAGTACAAAAATCCAAATGATCTTTTGATCTACTCTGAGAGACTGAACTCTACAAGGTATGGAGGCTACAGTCTTTAGGGTTTCAGCAGACTGCCAGCATCATTTAGAACTGGCAGCAACATTTAATACTGGCAGCAACAAATCCAGATTGTGTTGAGCCCTCCCACACTATTGGTACGCTAAGAAACCAATCTGTGTCTCTCCACTATGCACTGATGGAGATTGTTTCTGTGTTGATAAATAAAGTGCAAGGTTTAGAGTGTGCATTAAGTCATGCCTGGTCAAAATTAGGGAATTCCCTAAGCCAATATTTGAAATCTGTGCTTCTGTAGATGGTCAGCCAAAGTCTGCCCACATGCTAGTGTATTTCCGCATTTCATACGGATAAATGCTATATTTCTGTCTGAGCAGAGATTAAGATACACTGGTTAATTAAAACAGTAATGGTTTGAATTGGGGCACGTGGGTTGTAAGCAAGATTGGACAGTTTGTAATATTTCCCATTTTCATTACAATTTTTGTCATCCTGAGAACGGATACATGTTGTGTCATTTTCTCTTCTCATTGCAAACTTTCACATAAAGATGATGTATCAGTATTTTAATGCCTGTTTTTAATCACAGCACTGTGGTATGTTACCTTGACCTTTTAATATTTTTTTTTATTTATTCTTTCCATTTGTTATTCTATTTTTTCTTACAGGTTAATTGTGTTGTTATAAGCAATAGGGCAGTGAAATATCATACCATTCAAAGGGGAGAACATTGGAAAGATTAACAGTACAGCCTGCCATTAATTCACTGAAAACAAACATACATCAAATGGAAAAACATGAATCTATTTTTGTGACTGAGCACTGTAAAGAAAGACCATCCCAGTGGCTAATTCATAGTGCCCTGGAAAACCAGGTTCAAATGCCATCTTCAATTTCTCATCCTCATGCTGTCAACGGACGGTAATGCTGCAGAGAATTCCTTACATAGCTAAACAGCCAGTTAAAGAATTATGTTGATCAATTCCACTTTTTACCATAGTCTTTTCAATCTGAAAGATGGTGGGCATTAAAATAGAGGAAAATGAATGCTTCCTCATGTCTGTTAGATATGGAAAGAACTGTGGGGCGAGGTAGAAATATTATGAAAATTATAATTTAATTCAATAAAAAAGGCAGAGTTGAAAGTGATTTAAGTTTCTAAACAATGAATCACTGTACTACAAAAGTTTCGGTGATCCCAGAGCCAAGAAGTGAAGTCCCACTTAAGGATATATTCCATGCTCTCACACACTAGCGTCCAAGATTACAGAATGCAATCATTTGCACTGCCAAATATATGTAATCTTCAAGATCTTCAATGATTAGGGCTTAAGTATACCAGGACCACCTAAGACATCTGCACTTATCTGAGATGATATAGCTACCAGTCCTCAAGGCAAAACTCAAGAATTGAAGAAACCCAGAGAATAGAATAGGTGACATCCACTACAGATAACTCTATGGAGATAGAGCAATGATGGATGATCTAGAAATAGAAATAAAATGTGGGCGTATCTATTTCTAATAGAATAGAACTTCAAGTCCTCTCTGATTCTGGATGGGTTTTGGGTTCCAATACAAGCTGTTGCAATACTGCTGCTACTGCAAGCATAGTACTGATTTGAGACATTTTTAGTTCTGGGAATTATGAGGATGATGCAGACAGTCAGCATCTTTTGGTGCTGGAAAGGTACTTCCTGATGTGCCTTTATGGGCAGATGTTTAACTCTGGGAATGATGGCATTACAACATGTGGTACAACAGGAAATGACGGGGTTTAGAGGTAGAGTACTGCAAAATGACTAACTTATCTAACAATGGGCTCACTGACAAACTTGTGCTTGTAGATATCTGCAGTTTGTGGCACCTATTCAGCACATCTAGTGAGGACTATTGATGTTTAAGGACCCTTTGCAGAATTCCAAAATGAAGCAACTGATAAAAATAGTGGCACCTTCAGTCTGGTTCTTTTAATAAAATTAATGATTGCAACATGTAACTCCTTTCTACAGTCCTTGCAATTACACTGGGGAAAATCTATATTGCTGGGTTGTATATTATTAAAAAATCAGACTAATGGACAAGAACATCTGCCCTTTGAACTATATTCACTGCCAAGTGATATAAATTCACCAAGATATTTCTATTTCACACTGTACAGATTGATGGATCAAACAGAAACCACATAGCTTTGCTTAGCAATAGAATAAGCTGGCAATTGAAAACCCAATCTCTGTACATTATTCACGAATCAGACTAATGGACAGCTTATTTACCCCATGTGTACAGAGCCAAAGGGAATGAGTCCACCAAGGTGTGAGGGTTTTTATTTGATGCCATACAAATTGACGGATCAAAAAGAAATTGCATGCAGTAGCCCTGCTTATTACATTGACAACAGAAAACAATACAAACGTTTATAGTTTCTGAAGCCCACAGTACACTATGTGGTTGAAAAAAACCCAAACTCTTGATCTACTATGAAGACTGAAGTGGCTTTTAAGGATCTTAGCAAAGTTAAATTCTAAGTAGATTTCCTTTAACACTAGCTATTCCAAAGGGGAGAATAGATTTATTCCAGTTGGGTTCCATGGGAAGTGTGCTGAATCAATGCTTCTCCTAACCAGCCTAGACATCCCCCACTTCCATCCATCTCCACCTACATCCAGGCCCTCAGTGGAACAGGTATTACAGATGCTTAGTTTTGCTGTTTGGCAGGAAGAAGATGCACCCAGGAGGGTAGCTGAAACTTCCCTGGATTCTTTCTGGACAGGAAAGAGTGATCTGATTCTGAACATGGAAAGCTTGATTGGGTCAAAGCGATCAGAAACCAAGACTGTGTGACTCTTTGGGTAACCTTGTTTGATCGTTCATGCACATTTTGTGCAATTCCAACTGCACTGTGGGTGAAAATCAAAGTTAGGGGCAAAATTACCCACATTCATACCAACATATTTTCAGTGAAAGAGCAAATATTGCCCTTTGGAAGTGTTGACTGCCTGCAACCACGGCCCCTTCTGGCTGGGTGAGGCGTAGCCGCTCTTTCTTTGATAGCACCCTCTGCCAACAGACACGTGGTAGTCTCTCTTCTGACTACTTAGCTCTCAGGCAAGATCTTGTTTTCTTTCCACCTCTTTCAGGATCACAGAAAGTCCAACACAAACAAAAGTCCAACCTCCATAGATCAGATTTTCAGCCCCTGACTCTGGGCCCCATAGACCTTCAACACTTATGTCACAAAGGCTTTCAAGAGTCCTTATCCCCCTTTTATCATGGAGGGGAGGAGGAGGGTGTTTACATAATCTTCGCCAGTGGCTGGAAGAGGAACCCACGCCCCCCCAACTCCTCTGGGTTCCAGCCCATGGACTCTGTAGTGAGCAGAGAAGGTCTGTCTATTCAGTCCCACCCCTTCCTTCTGCCTCAATCTGTCAGCAGGGCTTTTCCCACAGCCCCTTCCTGGCCCCACCCTATATCTATATTCTGCTCAGGATGTCGAAGGTTTTAGACTTCACCCCCTTCCTTCAGGGTCATAACTCACAGGATTCTTCCCTGGTGTTATGCAACAAATCCAAAACCTAAAATACAAACTTTAGCCACTTCTGCCCTTTCCAGACTTAAACTTTTGTCCTTCTGGGATCTTCCCAGATACTCTGCTCCTTACTTCTGTTAGGCAGTTCTCAGAGAGCAGGAATTTCCTTTCTCCTGGGGCTCTCCCTAACTGAGTAGTCTCAGATCTTTTAAGGAAACCTGAATCCTTTCCAGGTGGTCCTGCCACTCAACCTACTTAACACAACTTCCAGGTGCCAACAGATAGGTTAATTGAGTTTTGAAGGTCTGGATAATCCTCTTAAAATCAGTGCCCTCACCGTACTGAAAATATACACCGTATGCCTTTTATGGATTCTCTTTGAAGCAAATTCTTCTCACATAAAGATGTGCTATACACCTAAGAGATAATAAAGGTAATATAAAAATAAATACTAATCTGTTAGTAGTACAATTGTATTACTTAGTGCAATTTGTAGTTTACTATAACTGAAATAGCAAATACTTAGGGGAAGAATTTTCTCTAAGAAAGTGGAGGAAGATGGTACTAACAAGTAATTCTCAACAGATTAATGTTGGAATACTTTGAATATTGAGCTATTCTGTCATTTTCTGCAAGGTCTGATTAGATAATGGAGACTCATTATTTGCACACAATTTGTGGAGCACTATTTATAAATATGGCCTCTAAATACTGGTATAATCTGACACACAAATTACAGTAAACATTTTATGCCATGTTTGTGCATATACATTGAACACAGTAATAAAATGTGTATTTCTGCAAACTTGTATGATATTTTAAACTTTCTCTATGGTATGAAGAACACGAGAATTGTCATGCAAAAACAGACCAATGATCCACATAGGCCAATATCCTGCTTCAGATGGACGCTACTGAACACATCGTTTGGGACTAACTCCTTGTTCTGCATGACAGAAGGGAGAATGTGATGCTGGGATAGGGGCTGCTGGCTGGCTGCAATGTGGAATATCCTGTACAATGTGGGAGCAGCTCTAAGAAAGCAGATTAGATGCACGGCATTAAGGGATGCCCCAGACACAATAGGGACATCACCAGAAAGGGAGTGAAAGAAGTTATGGAAGGAAGAAGAAGGAAGAAGGGACTCAGAAAAACAGATAAAAGAATTTAAAAGACAAAAATGTTTGATACATTGCAGAATTTTGCTGTCTTATCCAGGCTGGATATCTACAAACATCTGATGTTTGTCCATTGTTAATAAGTCCATCCAGCTACCATACTCTAAGACCACCCAATGGCCTGCATGTGCTACAGTCTGGGAGTGGAGAGAATTGCTATTAGTGGTTCTAACCCTTGGTAATTAGTGTATTAAGTGCACAGTGAATAACCAAACTGTACCATTTCCAACTATTTATCTCAGGTATTTCCAATGCAGGTTTATCTCTAGGATGATCTAACTGGGACTGGAACCAGTTGCCTAGTTTTATAATGTTGGTATAAAAGCAGACAAAGTGATATCAAATAGATATGTGTACAGTGTACATTATACATCATATTTCAGACTTCTTTGCTTGTTTCACTTATTCCAGATAAACTTATAATTAACTATTATTTCTATGTGTAATTGCAAAGACTTCATAAAACTAACAATTTAAAATTCAGAAATATCCCTTTTTATCTTATTCCTGTCAATTAACTACATTAAGCAGGACAAAAACTGTGAGACATCACAGAGTGTGGAATGAAAATGAAGGAAGTTTTTACTTACACACGAATTGCCAGACATTGCTGTCTGCTTCCTTTCCTTTCGCTTTAATGCAGCATTGCTTTGTTCAAACAAAACTGTTGATAAATCATAATCCATATTTAATAGTGCTATGAAATATTCATACAACCTTATGTGGCTGCTATCATCAATGAAATGCCAAAATAATCTTATTTCTATTTCTTTAACACTTCTGTAGACTCACATAGAAGTGACACTTTTTAAAAAATCCATTAAAATGGAATGATAAAAAGTGAAGCAACATATTTCCAAACAAAGCAAAACCAAAAAAGAAAACCTTGAATTAAATGCAACAGAAGGTTACAAGAAACATTGAAATAATTAAATGACATAATTTACTATTGCTATGTTGCCCCATAGCCGTGCATGGCACTTTATAGACCTGTGGCATCATTCTACTCCCACTGACTTCACTGAGCCAGGATCAAACCCAGCATTTACACAAGGGTCGTCTCACTGAATTCTCTTCCTGGACCCTTCCTGTTCAAGAGACGTGCGTCCCCTTGCCTCATCTCGTCAAGCTGTGAGAGACTGACTATCGGCCTGATCCAAAATTCATTGAAGTATTTCCATTCATTTTAATGGGTTTGGAACCGGGACCTATGGACCCAATCACACCTATAATTACTCACAAGACTTCAATGAGACTACTTGCATAATTAAGGGTTAACAGGATTGGGCTTATTACACACTGAGTCTCTATATCATAGGGGCAAATGACATATTAATGAAATCACACTTTTGGACTTATTATATACACACCTCAGGACAGGTTCTGTATTGGGGGAAAATGGGGAAGATATGCATGTATGCAAAGGTAAGATGCACATCTGAACTAGTGGCAGCCTTCCACATCACTGGTGCCTCGTGCACACTGGTACTGTTGCAAGTGTGCAAGAATACCTTAACATTCACTGACATGACCACTGCTGACATGAGAATTTCACCCAAATTTGGACATAAGCAGTTCTACCTAGGCAGCAAAGTAAGCAATTAGGTGAAAAAAAACAAACTCCCCTCAACCCTCACCCATACATAAGAGAGATGTGGCACTTGAGGCATTACCCAAGAGCTTAAATGGTAAAGGAACTTAATATTGCATACACAAGTGCTGAAACTTTGGGCCTGATCCAGTTCCCGCTGAAGCCAGTAGAAAACTCCCAGTGATTTTTATGGAAAAGTTGGATCAGGTACTTTGAGAAGACTGATAAAGGGGGACAGTTTGAACAAAGAGTATCCCTTGAGAAACCATATCTGATACCGAAGCACAAAGCAATTAGATTAGAATTTACTCAAGACCTTTAGAAACAGGGTAAAAAAAAATTGAACAAAGTTTCATGGTCTGATGAAACAAATTAACATGTTGTATTATACGGAGGAGAAAAAAAGAAGCCTAACGGCATGATGGATGTAATGTCATGGAGTGGACTGTAACTCTTTTAAAGGTATAATCAAGCTGAATTTCACTGATGACACGACAGAGAGTGCAAGTGCAATAAATGAAGGGATGTCAACATCAAAACCAATCCCACTGGGAAGGGAAGTTGGAAGGGAATTGATTTTTCAATACAGCAGTGACTCAAAGCACACATCAAAACATGCACAAAACATATTGAAGAAATGAAAGCTCAAGCGCTCAGTGTCATCAGAAGCACCTGATTTGAATCAAATTGAAGGAATCCGAAGTGATTTGAAGAAAATCTAGCTGAGAAAACCTAGAGTAACAAAGAACAATGGAAACAGAGGGTCCTGTGGCACCTTTAAGACTAACAGAAGTATTGGGAGCATAAGCTTTTGTGGGTAAGAACCTCACTTCTTCAGATGCAAGAACAATGGAAGTACTGCATTGTATGGACATCAGTAAAGAGCTACCTCCAGCAGTAGAACGCCATAGTTACGAACATCAGAGTTACAAACTGGTAGTCAACCACTCACTTCATTTGGTACTGGAAGTATGCAGTCAGGCAGCAGCATAGCTAAAACAGAAAAATACAATGCAGTACAGTACTGTGTTAAGTGTAAACTATTAAAAAAGGGGAAAATTTAAAAAAAAGTTTTGACAAGGTAAGAAAACCGTTTTATGTGCTTGTTTCATTTAAATTAAGATGGTTAAAAGCAGCATTTTTCTTCTGCATGGCTAACTACAGTTTCAAAGTTGTATTAAGTCAATATTCAGTTGTAAATTTTGGAAAGAACAATCATAACGTTTTGTTCAGAGTTATGAACTTTCCAGAGTTACGAACAACTTCCATTCCCCAGGTGTTCATAACTCTGAGGTTCTACTGTTTTAATAAGAAATATATAGACTAGTGGTTTTCAACCTTTTTTTCATTTGCAGACCCCTAAAAAATTTTGAATGAAGGTGCATACTCCTTTGGAAATCTTAGAGGTAGTCTGCAGACCTCAGGAGTCTGTGGACCACACATCGAAAACCACTGATATTGACAGTGTCGCAAAGAGATTTCAGTATGATAGAAGTGGGCAGCACACCAAATATTGACTAAAATGTCTGGGGAAAGAACACACACACACAGTAAAAGTGTGTATGTGTGCATGCACAACATATAAGTATACACTTTTGCAATAGGTATCTACTGGGTGATTAAATCTACGGATTCTTTGATTAAAAGTTTCAAAGAATCCATAGATTTAATCACCCAAGTCTATCATTTAAAGATACTTATTGCAAAAGTGCGTACCTGTATTTTGTGCATGCATACACACATCTTTACAATAGGAATCTTTAAATGGTAGACTTGGGTGATATATGGTTTCTTTGATACTTTAGTTTAAATAAAAAATGTTGGTGTCCAGGTATATAGAAAAGAGAGAACAACACTTGGCAACAGTAAAGTGTAGCAGTAATGTATCATTTGCAGATCATTTTCTATAAACTTTTGCATTACTCATAACATACAATAGAGGATTTTTATTAATTATATTTCTCAGCCGAGTTAGGTGAATTATGAAGATGGAATCTGAAAATATCAAGAATAGTATAGAAGCTGGCTGTTGTAAAGAAAAGCAATAAAAACAAATTGGTTACCCCAGGTGTAGTCTCTTTTTATTATGTTACTGATTATGATTATTAAACCTGGTGGTTTTGTTTGGTTCTGTTTCATCTGGGAATGCAGCCAACCTATGGCTAACTTCCTATGGGCAGGAAAACAACAAAACTTCACCCAAATTAACCCAAATGTTAATAAAGGATGAAGGAAAAGACCCTTTCTAAGAACATTCATATTTTTTTCAAAAAATAAAGGGAGCATACTCCATTACTACTCACACACAGAACATTAAGCTACGTGAGGAAGCATATTGAGTAGGCTAAAGGCCAGAAGTGGGGCTAGCCAGAAAAAAAGAATTCCATTTCACACAAAAAAAATGAGGTTTTGGCATCTGGACAAAATACAGACTCTTTCAACAATTTTCATGAAAAAATGAGGGAATGAGCCAGCCTCAGATCCATCCCAGAATAGCCAATAGCCCAGCAGTCAAGGGACTTTTTCACACACACACAAACACACACACACACACACACACACACACACACACACGTTTTGTCAACAAATTCCTGACTAGCTCTAGGCAGAATTTACAGCTTAATGAATCCAAATCCCATGATTTTCACCCTTTGGAGTGTGTGTGAGTGTGTGTGTGTGTGAGAGAGAGAGAGAGAGAGAGAGAGAGATTGAGCGCGGAGTGCTGTAGTCAAATTGTGATCATGAACAGAATCCACACTCCAATGAGTTTATGTTTGGCACAGTTTAAGAGGAGAAAGTGGCTCTTCTCCCTTGATTCTGGGGTCACTATGGGGCAAAACTGCTGTCACCATAACTGAGAACAGCCTAGAGTTATGCCTAAACTATGCAAGCTGGAGTGATTCCATAGGAATGGCTCTTCTAGTGATATCTCCTTCCCAGTCCAAAATACCATGCCCAGTGTGGTGGGAAGGAGAGAAGAAGCGAATGAGCTAAATGCAGACAATGAGGGACTTGTGTTCCAAGAAAATAAGTTACAAAATTGAAAACTTAAATCAAGCATGAGATAAAATTGAAAGGAAATATGAGTATGAGTCTATGTTGTACCAAGTAACTGCATGATATTGTTATTGTTATCCTATCCTTCCTCTCTCCATTTTTGTCTTTTTGTGGTGTTCACATGTTACAAGTCTTTCTAGCAGGGTTCATTTTTTTCTACATGCTGTGAAACACCCAGTAAGTTTTTGGATATTCAAAAATAAATACTAATAATGATGAGGTATAAAGCAGCTTTCAGTCACTTAGACACCTCTAATTTTAATCCAATATGTCTAAGCCGCCTACTGCCAGAGCAGAGGGGCAAATAAATACCGAATGTCTTCTGCCATTAATCCAAGCTAGCTCAGCTCAAAATGCATCATGAAAACCTGCCTCAAAAATTTTCACAGACATCAAGATGGTGCCAAAAAAAATAAAGGTCATGTCCCACTTTGATAAAACTGTGTGGATGCTAAAGGATTTCTAATGAAACACTGCGTGTTAGTGGAGGCTGCATGAAACATAAATAGGGAATAACAGAAAAGTTGATTTCAAGTACTTTTCACTCTGAAGTCAGATTTCACACAGCTCTGACTGTAAACACCGAGGACTAGCTTCTGACATCCTTACTCCCATGGAGTATAGCTTTATTTCAGAAGCTATTTAACTGACTTCCCTGGGACTACTGCTGGAGTAATTGTATCAGAATCTGCATCCAGTAGTTTGCATGGTCTTAGACCTATTATATAGATCATGTCATTCTTACATTAAATCGTAACTTCCCCTGCAAACAGCCTCACTGAAATCAAGGGGGCCACATATGGAGTAAGGTACAAAGTATAAGAAATTTCCCCCTGGAAATGGGCCTGAGCCACAGAACTTAGATTTGGATCCAAACTTTGCCAAAGATTGGGGGATGCTCAGCTCTGGGGTCTTACCTGTCTATCCATCCAACCCATGGTTTTCTATATTGCTCAGCAGTAACCTGAGCCAGATAAAGCTTTCTATACACCCCCATTCAGGCTCAGTAATATCTTACTTAGGGGCTGTGTCATGGGATTCACTTATTGCTATGGCACCTCCTCCTGGCTGCTCTGGGGATTAGCTCCTTCCAGCTGCATTGCCCCGTTCCATAACTCATTCACTTTTACTGCAGCCCCTCTCACACGCTCTGGGACTCAGCCCACCCCCTCTTTGTGACTTGGCCTTCTGGATAGGTCACTAAACGGGTTTCCCCTTCCAGAATATCAAAGTCTCTTTGGACCAACTGTACAGCCGCCTTTCCAGACCATCCTCTAATCTAAGACTATGCCACTTTTGCAGTGGTGAGTTAGGAGTCCCAGGCCTGCCCACTACTCCAGGTTCCAGCACAGGCACCCTCTAATTCAGCAATCTCGGTCTGCTCACTCCCAGACCCCACTGCTGCTGCCCTGTGCTCCTTCCACTTCCCTTCTCCCTTAGTTCTGGCCCACCCATGGGGTCCAACTCAAGTTTCCTACTCCCAGGGAATGACTGCAGCCTCCTTCCCCTGCTGCTCCTCCTCTTCTCAGCTTCCTAGTTTTGTGCCAATCCAACCTACACTTGTTCAGCTGAGCTTCCTTTTCAATTAGGGCTTGTCTAATCGACTTAGTTCTCCCCCATGTGAGGTCTACTAGGTTAATTAGCCCCTTCCAAACCTTGAACATTACAGGGAGGTGGTATGAACACACCATCACAGGCTGGTCAGAAAATTGGAATGATTTTCCACTGAAAATTTAGAACAAAATGAAAACACTTAATTATGTCAAATATTTTACAGAGCTTTTCTGCAAAAATAAAAAAAATTGAAGCAAAATATTTGCATTTTGAACTGAGTGGAATGGAAATTAAATATCTTGGTTGTCTGGCATTGTTCTCCCTTCCCTGACTTCTCTTCTCTCTTTTCTCTCCCATTGGAAAGGGAGAATGACAGGTGCATCTGTACAGTCTAGGATACATTGGGCTTGCCCTCCCTCAAAACCTGAGAAGCACAGATCCATGGTGTGCAGACAGTTGGACCCTTTCCTGCTTGGGTTTCTGGTATCTTTCTACCATTCTGCAACAGAGCTTCTTCAGTCTCCATAACATTCAAGATGGGAAGGGACCATTAGATCAGTGTTGCCTAAACACACCTGTGAGCTGCAGACAGTCCTAGATTGGTCACCACATCTAGGGCTGGGTTCACCCATCACTGGGCCCTGGCATAAGCAAACATACACTTCTTCTCACCCAGTATGAAGGGGAATCCCTGAGGGGAAGGGGGATTGGACAGCAAACCCACCCACACTGACCCCAAATCCCAGGGGTCTGGGCCCAGCTCCTTGGTCTGGGCATTACGACCTGGCCATGGGGTAACAGAACCATTCAAGTTCGGCCCAACTTCATCCCACTCCCTTGAGGCTTCCCCAAGGACGGAACTAGGGTTGCAGTGCCAGGGTGGAGAGTGCATATATGTTATAGTGGGTCGCAAAAAACAAAAAAGACAAAACGCAATTGGTGGGTCACCTTAGAAAAAAGTTTGGGAACCACTACATTAGATTTATCTAATCTGACCTGCATATCACAGGCCATTCAATTTCACCCATCCCAACAACTTGGGTTAGTCTAAAGTTTTTCAGTCCCTAGGAGGCTTAACAGTTGTGTGCCACAGGCTGAGAGCAGGAGAGACTGAGGAGCCACCAATGCCTTAGGCCCTTACAATGGCAGGGTATTGATTAGGTGGAATATGCTAGTGGGCAATGCACATTTGGCCAGTTGTGTACTGAGGAGAAAAATCCTCTGGAGGTCAGGCCAACCAAAACCACTGGGTCTTGGGGTAGACAGGCAGGATCCTGTCCACAGTACTGCCACATTAAGTTATAGCATGTATTTCCCCTACATCAACTATAAAAGAACTGAAATATTTCTAAAGGGATACTAGGTCTCCCAACACAAAGGAAAATGAGCCTTATACTTCCCCAAACTGAGTCACTAAATACAGAAGTAGTCAGAGGAATGCGATATCTGCTACTGGGCTCTAATGGAGTTATTGGCAGCCTTTTAAACATGCAACCAGATCCCATCTACTAGAGAGATAAAGTGATTTAAAGTGTGATGCAAAATCCTTATTCACAGGCAACTGAACTTGACTGTTTTGTAGAGCTGGCTTTGCTCCTTCCATATAACATGAAAACTCAATCTGGTTACACGTAAATAATGCTTCAGTTTAACGTTACAAAAATGTAACCTATATCATTATTGTTTTGCACATAATATAAATCCTTAACCATGGAGGAACAAAGCCTCATGGCAGTGCCTGGTCCTGTTAGCTGAATTGGGAATGGGCAAATGTGTGAGCAGGAAGAAGACTCCTTCCCCACAAAGCTGAAGTAGCCATTTGTGTCCCTTCATTATGTGGAGCGGACAAGAGAATCTATACTGAGGATGGATCCTCAGGCTCCACCCCCATGTGCCACCGATTTCTCTGCCCTTTGCAAGGTGTCAGGCAGGAGTCCCCTGCCCTGCCCTTTCATGTAGCAGATCCACCTCCAGTTCCATTACCAGGGAACCTTCCACTGCTGAGGAGCAGCCACAGGTCGTACAAGATTGATGTGTGGTAATTTTTGAAGTCCTACCAATCACTGATGAGAATTATAGCTTCACATTCTGCTAAAGTGACACATGCATTATTTACTACTTATCTTTCAGATAACTTTGTAAATGTTTTAAAGTTATTTTTCTTCAATGCTAACAATAAGAAATGACCACTGAATATTATATTTTGTGCAGCTGAGCTGTTTGTAATCCTTTTGCTACTTGGGCAAAACCTTTGCATGAGATGCTAAATCAGTAATTGTCCTTTAACAGAGAAAGAAAGATTAAATATGTTTCTCAAATACAGTGTTAATATAATTACAGTCATTAATTATAATTCTCTTTGCCAGTTGTCTCTGCCTGTGAGTAAATTGATTCACAACTTCCAGTTCGCACACACTGCGTTTACACTTGTTACATCTAAATGCAAACGTTTGCTACACCTATGAAAGAAGTTTTGTTCTTAATCTTCACAAAAATGATAACAAATTGAGTCAGCTGGAGAATGACAATTCCATTTTACAACAACTTGCAAGATTTCAAAATTTTGTTTTCATTGCACACGGAACAAACACAAAGCCTTCTGAACATTTTTTTGCAAAATGAAACTGCATTGAGACATCCATTTTGGATCAAAAAAGTCAGGCTTTCAATTTGAGGGTCTCTCTCTGGAAGCAACCGGATTGTGTCCTCCCTGAACCTCAGAAACCACCCCACTGAAAACTTTAGTGAAATATTCTGGCTTCTCAAAACAGCATCTTAAAAAAGTAAAAAATGTTCAGACCATTTCTACTAATGACCCTTTTTTAAGAAATACTTTTAGGAAAAAATATATATGTCAGAAACCATGATGGGGATGGACATGCCTAGTGATTGGAACTGTGGCAGCCAGGCCTGCTGGTTGGAGCCAGCAGTCAGGGCCAGAATCAGGAATCCAGAGAGGGGCTGGAACAACAGCTGGAACAGGACTAGGAATAGGGCAGGAGCAAGATCAAGGCTGGAACAGGCAAAGTCTTGGGGAGATCCATAGTCAGGAGAGCGTTTCGGGGCCTGGAGTGATGTTGAGCAGACTGAGCTGCTGTTCCTCCTGTGGAGCTTATATACCTGCCCTGGGAGTCACCAGACCAGTTCCTGGCTTGTGGAGCCTAGCACAGGAGTGACTCGTTGCCTTACAATATATTTATGTATATCTGTAGTTTAAATTGTTTATGGAGTGCACAGAATCAAACCCTCTCTGTGAAGTGATTAAATTAGGTTGGTAAATGCATATGTATGGAAAGGTTATTTGTCTGTCCATAGTTAACCGCCATTATAAAGTGCCTCTATCCCCATATCTTTGGCTTGGAAAATGGTTTCACTTGCATATTTTCAAATTTCCTTCAATGGCAAAGATTAAGAATAATTAATAAAATCATTCATACATTCCAGGTCATTAAAAATATAACCAGATTTCATATTTTGATTTTTCTCTAGAGTTTATCATCCTCTAGCTTTAAAAAACAAATCTAAAATAAAACAAAATAAAAACCAACCTCACAAACACCAGACCTTTTACTGCTCCTTCAAACTTTGTAAACAGCAAAATATCCTAGCAAACTTACGCACTCGCTGTATTTTCAGAAAATAGGCTGCTATTCATTAAAGTTATTTATCACATTTGCCAGTCAGGTCAGTCCCGCTCCAATTAATATTAATGGGATTTTTTTTGCCATTCCATTTAGTGGAATCAGAACAAGGTACTACAGGACAGATTCTGCTCTGAGTGATACCCATGTCAATCTGCAGTATCTCTACTGACATCTATGTTAATAGTCCAGGCTGGCATGGATATGGCCCTAAAGGCAAGCATTTGTGAACATATTGTCTTCTTGGATAGTTATAGCTTAGAAAAAAAATTAATTATTCTTGTTTAACTGATACTTAGCATTAGTCCTCTTTTAGCTCAGTTGGTAGAGGCCTGTATTTTTGGACCAGATTATATTTCATTTTTGCAAGTGTATGAGATTTATTATGACAAGTTGGTTGGTTGGTGATAGATAAGACTGATAAGATAGATTCATGCAACAGGAAATTTCTAGGACAAAAACAGTAAAATGATTTTAGAAGTTACCTTATTTGAAAGCTAAATATAATTCTTTCTTGTGGAAGCTAATTTAAAAAATGTAAAGACAATGAACAATGTATTCAAATTCTTTAAACAAAATCACAACACAGATACTGCTGTCATGTTCTTTTTGTAGACAGATTCTTTTCCCAATAATTTCAAAGTTATCACAGGAGAATGTATGTTGGTTTCAAGCCATTTTAAGAGTGGTCAGTACTGTTTATCCTTTAAATTAATCTGATGATCCCATTTATTTAAAAAGTTTAAAATGGTGTCTTCATTCCCCTACACTGATGGGAAAAAATAGTGTTACAAAACCCTGAGAAATTCTAGAACCCAAGCACATTTGCTCCTCTGCCCAAGGAGCCATTCTAGAAGCTTGAGATCAGCCAGATACAGTGGCTCCAAGGCTGCTCAAACTTTTCCATTCCAGACCTCATACATAGGGGAAGATGAAGGGGGACAGCTTGAGAAGTGAACAGCTCTTCACCACCAGAGGGTTTCCTCCATTGTGCAGATCTGATAGGTGAGTGGACACTTGGAACTATTAGTGGCACAAAGTGGGCCACAGCAAACCTGTGAATCTGGACCACATTTCCTTGCTTTTAAGTAACTAGGATTTGAAATGTATGCATCAGATAAGAAAACGGTTGGTACTCTACTTAGCAACCATAACTGTTTTTGAAATAAAGACTTTTTTTTAAAGAAATCTGTCTATGCACCTATTGCCTTGGGAGGTTGTGGAATCTCCATCTCTGGAGATATTTAAGAGTAGGTTAGATAAATGTCTATCAAGGATGGTCTAGACAGTATTTGGTCCTGCCATGAGGGCAGGGGACTGGACTCGATGACCTCTCGAGTCCCTTCCAGTCCTAGAATCTATGAATCTATGACTCAACAAATCAAGCACTGCCAGTGAAGTTTTACCTCCCTTGATTTAATCACTTCACTTACTGGGTTTGATTTAATAAAGTCCACTACAGTTTACATTCACATTTTTAATTATTTTATTGAGTGTGTATCAGAGCCGAGATGAACTAATTTCTATGAATATTTAGTATCACACTTGATACTAGCATAAGTTAATAGCTTATAACTCAGGAGGAGGTAAATGGACACAAGAGAAGGAGAGAATTTTGGTTTGCTCTATGCCAGAAAGTATTGTCAACATCTCGTTGGCATCTTCTTTAGGTCACAGAGTGGGAAATGTATCAATTGTTTGCATCCCTTATTACAATTATAAAAGATGAAGAAAAAAAGAAAAAAAAATCTTCTTCTTTTAAATCTATCATTATTGAGAAAAGGATCTGAAAGTCTTTTTTGACCTGGGGAAAGGAAGGAACCCCCACACTTTGAAAGCACCATTCTTACTTTATATCCATGATGTAATATTAAAAAGCCTTCCCACATTGATATTTCCAGCATCCTGTTCAAAGTTCATACGATATGCTGCAGATGTTTTTGCCAGTTTGGGTGATGTAATCACAGACCAAAAATCAATATCTGTGAAAGATTTGTGAAAACATACAAACCGTCTGGCTGCAGATATACTTGAGGTCCTGAAAAACTTAAAAATCTTTTCCAGTTATAGAGAAGTTATTTTATAAAATAGTAAATTCTTCTAATTATGTTAAGCAAAAGTAATGTTTCAGATCACAATACAAGTATTCTTCTAAAGGGATTTTGCACCCAGAAGTGGACTTTTTATAGAACTGGGATGGGGATGCTATGAGAATGTGTTAAATTGAGTTGGCTATTGTCTGGGTATACCTCAAGAAGGACAGGAGACTTGTTATGGGTTTTAATCAGGCCGCAACTTTATTATATAGATGTCTGGGACTACCCGGCAGATAAAGTGTACAGTGCAGGCAAATCCATGCTTATTCAAATCAATTCTCTGGGGCTTTCACCAGCCCCCCACCCCCACTTTGTTTCGATCCAGGTCCCCCAGCCGACCCATGGCTTGGACCTTTCCATCCACCAGCCTTGCAAGAGGCTTAAGGAGGGTTATGAGAAGGGGGAGGATTGGCTCCCTGCCGTACCGGTCATGGGAGTCCCCAAACCCCCTCCCCCATTCTTTTTCTTTATCCAGTACTCCTTTTAAGTCCTTTACCAGGCCATTTATCTGGTCACTGGCTGCCCTCCCGATGGAGTACCTGTACTGAACATCCGCCCAATATTACAAAATAAGTTGCAACATATGGCCTACCACCTTTTCTATTCACCAGAAAAGGTCCATCCTCACACCTGCTGTGAGGAAGGCAAAAAAACCACACTCCACCACAGCCAAATTCCTTCCCAGCCCCCCTTTAAAAGGGGCAACTTGCGCAATGCCCACAGAAGATCCAAACCCAGCCTGCCATTTGCCTCCACTTGCTGGCTACTAGGGGAGGGAGGATGGGTGGCTGGCTTCCTCGCTGCTTTCACATAGAAACTTGCCCCACTCAGGTTTTGTACCTTTATGCACATTCCTGGGGGTGTGTGTATGGGGGGGTGAGTCACTGCTGCAAAGTTGACCACCGAGCACCTTTTTCAGCAGTTTCTGACCTTCTTCCTTTGTCCCCTCCCCCAACCACAAAGCAGAGCTGTCCTTCTTTGGGTAAGCCCACACAAATTCTGCCCCACCTTTAGTTGTGGTGCAGTCATTCTCCAAGAAGAAAAAAAATGTATTTTGGGGCAGCACATCTAGTAATACAAGTGAAAATGTTCAGAGGAGGCATTCCAATTTGGAGGACCCTTTTCTCCAGTGCTGTAATGTAAATGACCAGAATGCTATACAGGGCCCCGTGATATAAAATTAGTGAAGGGAGAAAATCTTCTAATGACCAGTAATCTCAGAAGAAACATGGCCATGGGAATGCCATGAGCCTTATAATTAGAGGAAAATTGTGAAAACTTCTTGTACAAGGTTCTGATACCTTTACCTATGATGAACAGTGTCTTATTCCATAAGTAATGGCATTGAAGCCAGCTCATGAAGTCATGTGCTATTCAGGGAGAGTAAGGATGGCAGAATCTGGCCCCTTGTTTGTACTTGGCATAACTATTCACAGTAAAAATGGTTCATGACATTAATTATTTTTTGGCTTCATCTAGATATGACATTTTCTCAAAGTTTGCTGTTTGGTAGAATGAACTCCAAAAGGTTGAGCGAACCCCACTCCATCCAATACACACGTGCTTTTATACCACTCTCAAACCAGAGTATCTCAGCACCTCCAAACCTAATAATGGTTCACTCCTCCTACAAACTGAAGAGTGACCTCAACTAACTATTTGCTTAATGAGTACAATCTAGGTCCTCGGATCCACAACTATGTTCATCATTTTTTTTTCAATTCAGGTCTCTCTTGCAACCCTTTTATGATATCATGAACTTAGCGGTGGCTGACTCAGTCGTCACAGGCTACCTACAACCATCCATAGCTATGCTACCTACATCATCTATTATGTGATGTGTTTGCAGTTCTGCTGCATTAAGATCTTACTATCAGTCAAGTTACATGATTTTTTTTCTTCACCATTTTATGATACTTTATTTCTGAAATATGTTGCCTAGTCCTACCTATTTTATAGATGGGTAAATCATCTCTGTTCCACTTCATAGAGTAGATTTATCCTGGCATCAGCCCAAACAGCTGATGGGGTATCAGTAAAAACAATAAGCTCAATATTTCTGCAGTCTGTTCCACTCAGCTAAACAGTTATCACCCTGTGTCTTTAGGACCAACTCAGACTGCTTTTGGGAAAACACCAAGCCATCTTCAGAAGCAGCCACAATTGACAGGAATGGTGACATTAGCACCAGAAACAGAATATTTGTGCAGACAACTTATACGATACATAATATAAGTGTCCTCTGCAATACAGATTTTTTTGGTGATTTATTTAAATGATATCACAGTTTATCCTCTGGTTGATTTGTTTTGGTAACAATACCTAAAACAAAACAAAACAAAACAAACAAAAACCACATAGCTTCCCCTTTCCGGCTTTTCTTCATATTCAGTCAGCAAAATGATGTATTGTGCAACTTTGATAAGTTTGACATGAATGAACTCTGACAGGGACAGACTTTGTGAAAGACTGAAGCTAGTCGTATAACAAATTGATACGTGACTCTTTGCAACATGAAAAGGAAAAAGCCGTTATTACAGCTATATCAGTGAACCACTAAAGAATGCCTCTAAGTTGTCTAATATATATATATTTCAAAATGGAGCATTTAGGAGCTATATAGTCACCCAATCATTGTCTATAAATAAAGCCAAGGCACTGACCCATGATTATTGTTATTTGTGTGTGCTTCATATAACGTGAATGGGGGGAGGAGAGAAGGAATATTTTCCCTGTTTGTGCTTCTATGTATTCTGAATTAAACCTGCATTTATTTCAGTGCATCAGTGATGGAACTGTATCACGGATGATATAGAGAAACCAGTCCATCAAGTACACTGCACCATTGACCTGGAGGAGTGTAGATAACCTGCTTTATCTGGAACTAAGATATCTCTACCAATATTGACCACTGAAGAAAATCTTCAATAGCTACTTCATTGAACAGAGGGATATCACATTGTTTAATTTAATTTGTCAGAAATTGTTTCAGGCTGAGCTGAACTTTAGTCAATTAAAAAGCACATACCCAGCAGAAGAATGAATGGTTTACTTTCAGATATGTACAGTGACAGAATTAATAGTGTGCAGTCCAGAGATGTAAACGGTAGTATAATTAAGGGTAATTTCATTTTCCTAATGAGATTCCTTCTAAAAGAAACAGGCAGAATCACGGATGATAGATCTGGGGCCCAGCCCTATTTACACTAATATAAATGGGAGTTCTGCCATGGATTTAAAAAGAAGCAGGATCAAGCCCCTGGTTACAGAGTTATAACATGCATGCAGAATGTCATCAATTAATGCTGCCATAGGCACTTTGTACAGAAGTGCAAAAGGAATAATGGCTTCTGTTTAATATGTGTCTAACAGTTGTGTGATTTAGCACAACCTTGTCAATTATCCATTATTAGTAGTGTCTAGTTGATGGAAATTCCTCCTGCTTGGGTAAAATGCATTAAATATCCTCTGAGAAAAGAGAGCAAAGGAAGGTCAAAGTATATGCTTAACTGTGAAGGAAAAGACACTGTTGAACTTCTGGTCCCAGAGAAAGAATGGCAGCAGGAAATTTTTCTGCTGCATCACAACACAGCTCTCCCAATTCTTTCACAGAACTCTGTATGAACACATAGAAAGGGAGAAAAGAGGATGCAAACACCATCAAACAAATTTGTGATTTTTTTTTCAAATGGGTGTTCACACATACATTTTATAGCATTCGCCTATCTTGAATTATAACTTTCCCTGCTAATAGCATGTTGCTGTCACAGATTAGTATTGTGGTTTTCAGTAACTATCCCTGGATTAGTAAAGGAATGGAACTGCATCACTTTAACTGAAGCTCTGAAAGAGACTGTGACCAAGTGAGCCTATAACTGACATATGGGGTGTGGTCTTGGGTGGATTAAGTTTAAATGGGTTTGGATCCAATCTTATCAAACTGCTCATAGCATCCCTACTTCCAGTTCCTTAGCCTCCATGGAAGACTGCAACTTTCATTGGTGGTGGGCTCCACCACTGATCCTTCGATGCAAATTTTGTGGGTACACAGGTCTCCATTTAGTCCAGGGCCCAGATCTGTTAATCTGAGGATCCTTAATCCATCCTTGTTATGAGGATTTTTAAAAAAAAAATCTTGTCTGTTTACAGTATATACCCTTAAACAATAGTATTGGTTTACATACAAATAATGTAATACATCAAAAATTGCCAACAGACTAAAATATTTATATATTGTAACATGAATTCCTCCTATCTTTGATGTTGGGGCAGGAATTTTTAAACACAATTTTCCTCTGTGTGCTTGAATGAAAAATTTCTATCAGATCACTTTTGCCGGTTTTTCCCCATACCCAACTGCCACTTCATCTTTGATGTTGCAGTTTTAACATAAAAGATCCATGAAAAACTGGAAGAGAGCATTTGAGTGTATCTACATTAGAGGAGGGATGATGGATATGAAACCTACAGTTTGGGATGGGGAAGGTCTCATATTATTTCATTTTTTGTTTCAGTCTGCTGCATAATGACAATATACAACCTCTGACAGGGTGAATTGTTCAAGCAACATATAGCACAAACTTGCCAATTATCGGTTATTATTTCTATTTGTGAAATTGGGAAAGGGAACACTTGAAATGGTATGAAACACACCAGGTTTCATGTTTCACTGCAAACTCAAATTCTGGACAAACTTTGGAAAAAAAGAATCTCTGTAGAACAGCTAACTTTTTAAGTGCACTTGGGACCCAGTTTTGAACAGACCTGTGGCCCAAAGAGCTAATGTGATTCTGCAATGCATGAACAGGGGAATCTTGAGTAGGAGTAGAGAGGTTATTTTACCTCTATAATTGGCACTGGTGCAACTATCGCTGAAATATTGTGTCCAGTTCTGTTGCCAACAATTCAAGAAAAGTGTTGATAAATTGGAGAAGATTCAGAGAAGAGCCATGACAATGATGAAAGGATTAGAAAGCATGTCTTATAGTGATAGACTCAAAGAGCTCCAGCTATTTAGCTTATCTAAGAAATGGTTAAGGTGTGACTTGACTGTGGTTTGTAAGTATCTACAAGCGAAACAAATATTTAATATTCAATCTAGCAGAGAAAGTATAACAAGATCCAATGTCTGGAAGTTGAAGCTAAACAATGTAAGACTGGAAATAACATCTACATTTTTAATAGTGAAGGTAATTAACCATTGGAACAATTTATCAGGGGCTGTGGTGGATTCTCTATCACTGATAATTTTTAAGATTGAATTTTTTGTACCTATGTGCTCTAGGAATTCTTTTGAGGAAGTTCTATGGACAATGGTGTGGAGGAGGTCAGACAGGATGATGAGAATGGTCCCTTCTGGCCTCAGAAGCTATAAATTGTAATTTAAAATAAAACCCAGGGATTTGTGTTTCATGGTAAAACCATGCTAAATTCAATGGGTTGACAACGTTTAGAAAATGAAGCCAAGTGAAACCCAACACATTTGGCTGAGCTTCACTTGGAGTACCTGGATCCAAAAATCCCAGGGTGTGAGCCCAGGTGAATCAAAACAAAACAAATGTGTTTTTTTTCAAATCCCTGCAAAGCCAGTTTTGCACAGCCATATCCATGCCAATCCCTGTAAATATGTAGCTGGATGAAAATTTTTTCATTGGCATAAGTGAAAGGAGAATTTTGCCTTCTATCACTAACAAAATATTAAATTTACTTAATCCATTTTGACAGTTGATAAAAGCACTCAGAAATAGTGATGAGGTTTATATTAATCCTGACATTTTGCAATGTTTGCCCAGCCCTACTTTTATCCTGAAAAATTCAGAGAAGGTTCTCAGAGATGTTCAAAGCAGATTTTCTATAAGTAAATAGCAAGTGCTTGAACATCTTTATCATTTTTTTCATGCAACTAATGACATTTATTGATCTCATTGATTTTTGGTGGGTATTTTGTTGTGTATGGGTTTTTGGTATTATATTATATAAAATTGCTGCTCAATTCCTGCTCCTTTACGCTTTTTAGTATTCTCTCCATCAAGTGACATTTAAAATATGTTTTTTCTCATGTCTACCTATTCTGCCTGGCAATTACTTTAGAATTGCACTTACACTTGCATTTATTTTTCCTAGAGAGAGGACGTTTTGACAATGATTGTTAAAATATCAGTATTGTGACTCTTTACTTTCTGGACCTTTATCCTCTATGACCCTCTTCAACACAAAACACGAGTCAAGCAGTAGATCTCAGCCATATTTTTTTTAAAACTTTATAGCATTTTTTATAATTTATTTAAATATTGTCTAGCTTTCCTAAAACTGTTCAGTAAAATTTAATAGGGTTTTTTAATTTGTTTTTACTACTCTCATCTCAGTTTAGTTTAATTAACACATATGGCCAAATTCTGCAGTATTTACTCAGGCAAAAATTCCTTTGAAATCAATGGGGGAATACATAATAATGCTGAAAGAATCATGCTAAATTGTACATCACTAAATAGTACCACCAAATTTTGTACAATCCATGTGTGGAGAAGACAATTCCGAAGTACTATGTGTGAAATCATGGTCCTATTAAAATCATTGGCAAAACTCACATCAACATTGATAAGACCAGGATTTTCACCCCACGTTTCAAATCACTGTGAGACAGATTCTACCACCTTTAGTCACACTGAATAGTATGTCTTACTTTTTGATTATCTCCATTGAAATCATTGCAGAATCACTGAGCAGCTGGGCAAAACTTGGCCCATAGTGATCTGTCATTTTGTATAGAATCGCCCAACATAAGATATAAATTCATGTAAGCCTTAAGCTGTGAAGTCATAAATATGATAAACTAGTAGGGAAATAAGATTTATGATTTGTCAGACTCACCTAAGCTATAAATATGCATAAATTACTGCACAGTGTACACAGAGTAAAACTCTGCCTTAATACATATGCATAAAATTCCCACCGAGTGAGTGAGTGGTCTGATTTATCATTTGGTATCAAAACTAGGTGAAAATTTACAGCTTTGCGTGGGATTTTAATTGAAGCTTGGTTAAACTCAGCATCTCCCTACCCCTTTTTTAATAAATAAGTTTGTTATGAGCTTTTGTGTTTGTTCAAACCAAAAACTTAAAAAGTAAAATGGAACCCTCAGGAATTGTAACCAAAGAAAAGGTTTGCATGGACCCTAAGGATCTGTTCTCTTATACTAGTGCATTGAAATTTGCATGCACATATCTAATGGAAAAACTGTATCAAGGCAGAATTTGGCTAAGCTTTAAACAGGGGTACATGTAGTATATCAGATCAGAAAAGATAAGCTTAGCTTTCTAAAGGCTGGATTGCGCTTTTAACTACACTCCCGCGGAAGGAATTAAGGGGATGTAAAAACTCCCCCATATGCTTTCACAGGCCACCTGGCCCTTGAGTCTTGGTGTGCAGGAGTAAGCAAAGCTACTTCTCTGCTTCTTCATCTCCAGAACAGGTGGGCAAGGAGGGTTAGTGAATGGATGATGCCTGGGCTCCTTTCCCACTACTTGCAGGCCAGCACAGCTGAGCCAGTGGGGATACTGGTGGTGGTGGACAAGCAGTAAATTCCTATGTACAAAGGAGCAAAGGGTAATAAGAAGCGGGTTGTGCATCCCTGAGCACAATTCCTTCACTGGGATATTCCTGAGGCAATACCTAAGTGTGGGCCCTTACTGTGGGCTGTGTCCTTGGTACAAAATCTACCCATAAGTGACAGAATTGTTATTTTGTTTTGTATACGTCTTATACCCACACCAATACTTTATAGTTAGAGACTGTATTTTTTTCTTATGAAATTCACTTACTCTTTCCCTACACAGAGCACAAATTCCACACCTCAGCTATGAGCTGTCTCTCCACACCTCCTATATGGAGGTTTTGAGCCACCTGAAGTTTAGTAGTCCCAATCAACACCCAGTGGCCTCCATCACACCTCTTTGCTACACCCTCTTGCTTAACAATACAAACTAGAAATGGGATATTCAAATTCTATTTATTTTCCTTTCCTATTTCTTATTTCACTTAACCAATAAGTTACATACCTTTCCATTTCAACTCCCTTCTGAAAATTTAGTGAGGTTACTACCTAATTATCAGTGTGGTATCGCACTAGAAGCTACTATAAGAAGCAGTAATACTAATAAGCATTGTTGTAAATCCGGGGTTCTCAAACTGGGGGTCGGGACCCCTCAGGGGGTCGCGAGGTTATTACATGGGGGTTTGTGAGCTGTCAGCCTCAATCCCAAACCCTGCTTTGCCACCAGCATTTATAATGGTGTTAAATATATAAAAAAGTGTTTTTAATGTACAAGGGGGGTTGCACTCAGAGGCTTGCTGTATGAAAGGGGTCACTAGTACAAAAGTCTGAGAACCCCTGTTGTAAAATTATCTATATGCAAAAAAATTGTAACTACCTCTGATGAAATGTCAGCAATGTAGCAATCGTGGCATCAGAAGGATCATGAAACTGGCAGTTATGGGGGGAAGGGAAGAAAGTAATTTTTCGTTCAGGATTTGTAAAATATATATAAACCCCCCTAACTAGAGTATCACCTCATTTCACAACATTGCTATATTCATAATAGATCTCCAGGATGCTGGTTCTTAACACTAGTGTCACTGGAATTTTCTGCTAGATGACTCTTGAGCAGGGATACAATCCAGGCCTAGGAACATGATGCTGTCTGAGCATGTGCTTATCCATCCCTAAGAGAGTGTTGCTCAGTGTCGCTATCATGGAACTGTTCCTATGCAGGACTGACAACAAGCCTCGTGGTGCCTAATTGCCTAGTGGTGCTTTGTCAGGGAAAGATGAGGAGACCAAAGTGCACTTTAGAGAAGCTTAGGGTTTTAAAGAAATTCTTCATTTGCACCCTGATTCTACAATGAGCTCTGCATGGAATCAGAGTCCCATCCACATAGAACTCCTTCGCACAGGGTAGTTAATGCTCAAAATAACTACAGTGGCTGCAAGTAGCACAGTCATCCCGCCCCCTGAAAGGATTATTCATATTTTCCAAGTGAAAAACAAGGGTGTGACTGGGAGTTGGGGGATAACGGAAGTTGGTGGGAAAATGGGAAGATAAAGAACCCCTTTCAGAACAAAACACAGAGATTCATAGATTCTAGGACTGGAAGGGACCTCAAGAGGTCATCGAATCCAGTCCCCTGCCCGCATGGCAGGACCAAATACTGTCTAGACCATCCCGGATAGACATTTAGATGCATTACAATAAAAGGCAGTGTGGGAGAAGACAGTATTTAACCTTCTGCCACTCCTTCAATGACAATTGCCAATGTCAATCTATCCCCCTCAGATCTAACTTTTACTTATCATCTGAACCTTCTGCCTCTTTCCCGCACACCACTAGTTCATCCATACCATCAATTTAGTCCATCCCTCTTGCACACAGCCCTGAAAAACCCTACATGTCCATTAGCTCCAACCCAATCCTCACCTGCTCAGGAAAACCCACTCACCCAACTCCCCACCTTCTTCTTACTTTCTGTCTTCACAGCTCAGAACCACCCATTCAGCTCTGAATCCTCTCCCATTTGACTTGTTACAGGAGACCCCTACAAAAGAGATATGTTTGTATCCACATAAACAATTGGCTGATAGATATGGTCCCAGTAGATGAAACTCAAGAACATGTAGCATAATTCTTGGGTTTTGTAGAACCAATAAAACATATCATTGTGCATTGCAAAAATGGCTTATTTTGTGCAACTGTTTGTGTGCAGATCTTAATATGACCTAACCATAGGAAATAAGGAAAAATAGGAGATAATTTCCCTTCTATGTTTAATTCACCGCATTATTCCTGAGTGGTGGAGCTGTAAAGCTGTGTAAAATAACTTGATTGAACCTGAGAAATCTTTACTGTAAGAATCAGAACTCTATAAAATGTAATATCGTACATAGGACGTAAAGTATGGGATAGATTTGAGTGAATTTAGTGGCTTATTTCAGTTTCTTCCTCCACATAAAGACCCTTTGTTATTTTCCTGCAAATTCTTTTAGTAAAAATTAAAGTTACTATTCTATATATTGAGTCTTTATAAATATTCCTTTACTCCCCAGTGATATAGCAGAACTGCAGATTAATTAGGGAAGGGACTATTCAGTTATATTCGGGGAACAATCATAACAAATACTTGAAAAGTATTCATTAAGTCTTCAGACTAAAAAGGTGTTGCCTTTGCCTGTTTAAATGAGCCAGTAACTTAGAAAACTAAATATTTTGGCTTTATGACATACTATCTAGTCATTAGAGCAATACTTATCTGCATATTAAGGGAAGGCAAGGGGGAGGATTAATGAAAACTAGAGGTTCTCAAATAGTTTCATATATGGATTATAGAAACTGGTGAAGGCAGAGGCAACACATGGGACTCCAGCAGCAGCGAAACGGCCCCATGTGGTGGGGGAGGAGCCTAGCAGTCAGCGCCTAGCACAATGGGGTCCTGGTCCATGACTGAGGCTCCCAGGTGCTATAACACAGCCAGCTGCTCTGCTGCATCTTCCCTCCCCAGGGACACAGAGTGCCACTGCCATGGGGCTGCCTCCTCACTGCTGGGTGTCTGCGCCAGAGGTGTCACAAGAAATCAAGGGGTGAGGGACAGGACCCTCCAGAACCTTTCATTGGTGCCCCCCAACTAGCCACAGCTATGTGTCGCCTCTGAACTGGAGTCACCATTGCATGGTAATGTGAAATGTGGCCAGGTCAGAACAGAAAGTTTAAAGCCAGGCTGTCTGTTTCTTTCAGAATAAAGCAGCATTCTTTTTCCGCCTCACTTAATATTTTACACTCACACTTAAATATTCTTCCACCTTACCAGAAGACAGCTAACTCTCAGGATGTAAAATACACACCCTGAAAAATAAAATCTCATACAGAGCATAACAATTAATAAAATCATTTTAAGTTTCATTTATGTCCAAGGTTTGATGCTCTTTTGTATTCTTTCATTGTCCTGTTTGTATCGGGTAATTATCCTGTTTGTATCATTGTGAAAAGGTAGCTAGTTTCTTGGTATGTACAAATGATTGTCAGTGACTTCCCTCTGTGAGGGAACAGGGGAAGACTCTGAGTATTAATTATAGACTATAAACACTTAGAGGTTAGTAGCTCAAATCCAAAAAGATAGTGATCAACTGTCAGCACCATCAGATGCTGTTTAGTGGCTTATCTGAGTATGATGGCAAAATGCTTCAATAACCACCTGGTGATAGTTTCAGAAGAAGGATCAAGGACTGAGCATGTAGAAAATAGAGCTGGTCGAAAATGGAAACACGTTTCAGTGAACATTTCTATGGAAAATTCTGTTTGTTTTTGGTTGAAATTTCACACTTGTGAGACCAGCTCTAGTATGAGGTTCCTTAGGTGCGGGGTTGTACCACACTAGTGGAGCAGTAAGGGAATAGTTGCAAAGTATTATCTATTCTATAGCTAAACAAACGATTAAGGTAAAATCCTGACCTAGCTTCCCTCATAGCTCCTTTATACCTTAATCTACTTACTTCATAAATACACTCTTTTAACTTCACAATGGGGACTGTAACATATTGAACATACAGCATCCAAATTTAGCTTAATATTATTTGTACGCACATTTCCCTCACACTTGCTCTTGTCCCACCTTTTAGGGAAATATATTGGTGCAAATAGCTCATGGAGTTGGAAAGGTCAAGTTGGTCTCAAGATTGGGGGAACATACATTTGCTGTAAAGCCACCCATGCTTTCCTTCAAGTCTTGTTCTGATCACCGCTTCTCCAGACTCAAGGGTTGGGCCACCTGAATTTCTACTGATGTCAGTTTGGTACTTTTGATTATCATTAAGTGCATTTAAGAATTTTTGCAGAGTAACAAAGATAAGTGTATACAAACAAGTCATCATGAGAAACATGAAATGATGTGGGTCTCAATTGTAGGACTGCAGATGTATAGAAAGAGAAGGTTGTGCCAAGAAAAGGAGATAGATCATTGATAGCAGAGAAGCAAATATGATTAAAAGATGTGTGTGTTGGGAGCAGAGGGGAAGAACAGATCTAGGTGTTATAAAAATATGATGATCCAGAAAATATTGTATAAAACAATACAGCCTCTTTCTACTATCCATTTATAAGGTATTGTGAGTGGTATATGATACCAATCCCAAACCTTTTTAAAAAAACATTTAGCTTCCCTAAGCCATCCCTGGAGCTACCTACCAGTTTTATTGCATGCAGACTTTAGGATATTCCCCACACAATAAACTAAATCATGATTTTCTGATCATCAATTATTAATTCTATCTTTATCCATTGGACCAAGGAGGCCCTGGATTCTGTCTCAGATTTGGATAAGTAACTTGCCTATTATTGTGGGACACCACAGGCTTACAGTAATTTGTCAAGGGACTTTAAGTGATTAGTTCAAGCAGTTTGTTTATTTTTTGCTATATATCAATTTTACATGAAGTAAGCATTTTCCTTCCTCTTTGTGCAAGTGGAATGTTCCAGGAACAATTGGGAAATAAGTACTTTCTTGATTAACATACTTAAAAAAAAAAGTCACTCCAATACTCAGAGTTTACTTTATGGGATAATTAAAAGGAAAGAACACAAAACCTCTTACTTATCTGTGAAATGATGTTCTTTATAACAGGTTGGTGGCAGAATGGTGAACACAATGGAGACCAGAAAGAAAGTAGATTGTGTGGCAACTGTGGGTGAATACAGATTCACTTGTGTCACTTTTCCCCCCCACCCTTGTCCTTTCAAAATTTTACAGCGTTGGGACATCAATCTCATACTTTATTTTCACATAAAGCCTGATTCTGTATTAACTTAGGCACAACTCATTAACTAAAACGGGTCATAGGCTGTGTAAAAACTACACTATCAGGTAAATATTCTAGACATAAATTAAATACTTATATCCTGTTTCTTTTCTCATTTATATCTAAGAATATTGGGTATAACCCCACTGAAATCAATGGAGTCACAACTGCTTAAAACTGGCATACACAAGAGAAGAATTATATTTTTATGTCTACTAAATGTCTCAGATGAACAACACCGTCCCATTACTATTCCAGAATGAACCTCCATAAATCTATACAAGGTAACAATATCTAGCATATGGTGCACTCAATTCTTTTCTCTGCACTTTTCACTCAGATATTTCCTCAGCGTTCTTTCCATAATGTTTCATTATATAGCAATGCTTTAGCGTTTTTCTCTTCAATACTCTTAGCAGATAATCCTGTTAAAAGAACTTGTTCGTTTTTTATATCCCTCCCTGAGATAAGAGCAGTTTTTAAGTAAAACTTACCTGAAATACAGGACTAATGGCAGGTCAGATAAATTGAACTTCTTTCTTAATTTGGATAATGTCACGAAGCTCTCAGTGTAATCTACAAGGTTGGCCTCACTCAGCATTGCTCCTCACCTTTTATATATGGCTAATATGGGTTCATAATTTGCCGCTATTTTAAGTAGAGGCAGATGTTCCTTCCTAGAGACATTTTTAATCTTAATTGAGTTTCACCCCTTTGAAGTGAAGGCTGAGCAAGGTCTCTCTCTTTTCTTTTTCGTCCGTTAACAAAGAACAAATTGTATAAGGATTATCTAGCACTGTAATGGTAACCCAATGGCAATTCCCTTCTTTGAATCTTTAGTGACCTAAATGGGCTTCCGAATAATTAAATTTAAAATTCGGGTATCACAAACTAGTCAGTCATTAATGTTAAACGTTGCAATAACTTCCATTTTACCCTGGCCTGCTCCTTTATCCACATAAACAAGTAAATCATTCATTACATATACAGCCCTACTTAGGGTTGACAGTTTTTGTGGCTTTTTTAATTTGTTTTCCCAGCTCCCAAAATCCTGTGATCACATGAGAATCTCAGGTTTCATATTTTTCAAAGTCTCTAGCCTTCATGATTGATGACAAATGTGTTCTGAATGCATCCTAAATGCTCAAAAGTCAGTAGGCAAAGAAAAAGAATCCAACATTTATTATTACAAAAATCTCATGAGTGTCAGATGTCATGATTGTTGGGGTCTGACTCATGATTGTTTAAAATGATTGCAGTTAACAATATTGTTACACTGGGGGTGATGTGGAGCCTTCCTGGGGATTCTGCTATAGGTTGCATGCAAGGGAAACTGAACTCCGCTTCACTTCTTCACTTAATGCAATATTCTCTCCCTGACTGATGTACATGTTCAGATCACACACAGAGAGCAGCTCCTGTGCTCTTCTGATTGCAGGGACTGGATTATGACAGTCCCTTGTACAGGGCAGACAGACTTACACAATTCCTGCCACCCCACTTGCATAAGGGACAGTCACAATCTGGCCCCCAAAAGTGGTGACAATCTTAATAAAATAGGAATTAGACACAAAAAATAAACAGAGCCTCACTGATCATCTCATTTCAATCATGTTTGCAAGTTCATCCCAATTATTGCTCCCTACACAACAACAGACCAGGTCCAAATGGCAAACAGTGCCACTATTACAACACTAGTACTTGTTAGAGCTAAACAGAGATTGAGGGGAAAGGAAATTGCAGACATTTTCAACAAAATTTCTCTCATAGAGAGGCAATCTATTCCCGGGTTAACGGAAATGGTTAGTTGCCAGCGTGGTGTGTACAGTATTCTGAGACAAAATAATATTTAAACATTTTATTCTT
Organism: Trachemys scripta elegans; assembly: GCF_013100865.1. Taxonomy (NCBI): domain Eukaryota; kingdom Metazoa; phylum Chordata; order Testudines; family Emydidae; genus Trachemys; species Trachemys scripta. The sequence continues at coordinate 46,266,728 of NC_048308.1, forward strand.
TGTCATATGCCATGGAGACAGTTTTAGATGCAGTCATAACTACAGTGACTATAATCATGATAGAAACACATTAACAAGTATGCCTTTATTGGGACAGATTCGGTCAATCTAAAGCAGTGGTTCCCAAACGTTAACAGCCCGCAAACCCCTTTCTCTAAATTGTGAAATCTCATGAACCCCCTTCTAAAAATGAATATTTCCAGGGTTTTAAATTTAAATTTCCTCAGTGTGATGGATGCGCTTGCATTGCTCTGCATAGCTCTTTGAAGTCCGGAACCTTTGGAGAAAGATAAAGTCTCAGGTCTGATTCGGCATCAAGTCTGTTTCTGTATTTCGTTTTCAGATGTGCATACGAGGAAAACGCTTTTTCGCATAAGTATGTTGTTGAAAATGTAACAAAACTGCAGCAGCTTTTTCTGCCAGAAGGGGGTACTCGTTTCTTAAACTCAGCCAAAAGTTGATCAATGACAGATTTCTGAAACTCCTTCTCAGTTCGTAATCACAGGAGATCTCAATCAATTTCTCTTTTTCCTCAGTGTTCAATATCTGTGTTGAGAAAGTGGTATCATCAAAAGGGTTGCGAATCCAGTCATTATCGCCTGATATAGCTGGAAAGTAATCCCTGAATGTTGTGCAAAGTCCTTTTAGGTGTGCAGTTATATTGGTTTTAGTGCACTGATCCAACTGAAGTTTATGTTCTGTCAGGCAGTCATGAAGATTACTGAAACACTTAGTTTGATTGTTTTCCAAACAACTTTCCCAGAACTGCAACTTCTTTATCATGGATTCAACTCGGTCTTACACATTGAAAACTGTTATATTGAGACCTTGAAGAGATAAATTTAGGTGATTAATTCTTGAGAAAATATCTGCTAAATAAGCTAGGCTCTGGAGCCAGACATTATTTTCCATAGAGCTGGCAAGGTGGAAAGGGTGGCTGTTGAAAAAAACTAGGATTTCCGTTCTAAGCTCAAACAAGCACACTGGATTTTGCCCCGTGAGAGCCATCTAACTTCAGTATGGGTCAATAGACAATCGTGTATACTACCCATTTCTTCACAAAGCACGTGAAATATTCTGGAATTTGTTGGCCATGATTTTATGAAATTCACCATTTTCACTGCATTGCCCAGCACTTCCTTCAGTCCCTCAGGCATGTGTTTTGTTGCGAGGGCTTGTCTATGGATACAGCAATGAGTCCAAGAGACTTTTGATGCAACCTTTTTTGTTCGAGCTACAAATCCAGTATACTTCCCCATCATTGATGTGGTCCCATCAGTGCAAATGCCTAGGTAACGAGACCAATCTATTTTCTTTTCTTGAAAATATGCATTAGTCAGATTGAAGATATCTTCTCCAATTGTACGTTCTTCCAGTGGTCGGCAAAACAACAAGTCTTCTTCAACAAGACCTTCATTCCCATAATGTACAAACAGTAGCAAAATAGCTAGATTAGCTACATCAGTTGATTCATCCAACTGTATAGTGTAATATAGACTATTTTTCACTCTCTGTACAATTGTGGTCTCTATGTTATTTGACATGTCAATAATTCTTCGTGACAACGTATTATTGGACAAAGGTACCATGTCAATCCTTTTTGCAGCCTTTTCTCCGAGCATGCAATGAACTACGTCTTTTATACACGGACCAATCAAGCTCTCTGCTATGGTATGGGCTTCTGATGCTTTTGCTACTCGGTAGCTCACGCAGTATGATGCTTCAAGTGCATTTTCATTATCAGTACTTGCTTTGGATATAAAACTGGTAATGTCACTTTTCCTCTCAGCTAATTTTCGCTTGAAAAAATCAACAGGCTTGTCGAGTTGTGCAGGGTGCCTAGTTTCTAAATGGCGCCGAAGTAGAGAAGGTTTGAGGCTGCTTTTTGCTAGAACATCACCACAAATCACATACAGTGGTTTTGGACATTTTTGATCACCAATGCATGTAAAGCCATATTTTATATAATCATCATCATATTTTCTTTTCTTTGTAAGTGACTTTCCAGGACCATCATGATCATTAGACGTAGATTTTCCACAGTGTGGACTTGAGGAAACACTAGCTGATTCTCGCGTCTTTACATTTTCCTTTTTCAGCCACTTATCCATTGAACTTGTGTACAAAAGTTCTAATAAAAACAACACAGAGCGACTGCTAACAACCAACAAACTAAAAAATGAGAAGATTCACTCAAGTCTCACTGAAGCAAAACTGCACTCCAGAGAGAATGACAATTACAGGGGCACCTTAACACTGCTACACTGGCTACAACATGCTTCCGGCTGGTTTGGCTCCCAAACAGCTTTTCTTCCGCCACGAGGTTTCTCCGTAGGAGGGTGTCCTGCGAGGGACAAATTAGCTTGGACCACCCCCTATGTACAGCATTGCTCCTGCTAACTCTGCCCTCCATGCCAACTTCCCCTGTCTGACAAAGACAGGAGTCTGAGCTGCCACCTGCAGGTCTGGGGATCTCAACTGACACCCTGCCCACCACAGGGCTCTGGATCCACACTCCCTGGGGCTCCTGCTGCTGGACCCCATTGACCGCCCCGTCAACTGAGCTCCACTGAGCTTGTGCTGCAGGTCCCACTCTCCCTGGGGCTCGGGCTGCCGGCTCCCCCGCTGACAGGGGCAGGGCTCGGGCTGCTGGCCCCAACTGCCCGGCCCCGCTCTCCCTGAGGCTCGGAGCTGCCAGCTCTGCTGGAGTGCTGGGGTTTGGGCTGCCGGCTGCCCCGCTGACGGGGGTCAGGGCTCAGGCTGCCGGCCCCAGCTCCCCGATCCCGCTCTCCCTGGGGCTCGGGGCTAGCAGCCCCGCTGGAGCGCTGGGGTTCGCGCTGCCAGCTCCCACACTGACGGGGGCAGGGCTTGGGCTGCCAGCCCCAACTGCACGGCCCTGCTCTCCCTGGGGCTCTGGTTGTCTGCCCTGCAACCAGGTCCCACCTGCTGCCTCCAATGCCAGGGTCCTCTGGCCGCCATTAATGAATTTTTTCTTGCGAACCCCCTGTAACGTTCTGCGAACCCCCAGGGGTTCACGAACCCCAGTTTGGGAACCACTGATCTAAAGTAATTTAACTGAAGGCAATCAGATTACTCCGGTGTGTGTAACAGCAGTATTTGGCTGATTGTTCTGTCAGAACTCCATGTGGCAGTTCTAGAACAAGCTATGGATCCTCATGGCTTTTCAGTTGTATGTAGAACATTTTTTGAAACTCCAAGTTAGCACTAAGTCAAATTACATTCCTTTCTTTTCTGTCCAGATGACTATGGGAAACTCTGGTTCCACCAATAGGTTATAGAATGATTCTTCTGTAAAACATTTAGCTGGGCTCAAATTTCACTCTGCATTTCCTCAAACTAGTGTTGGAAAACCTTGTTCTATTATGCCTGAAAATGCTCAATTACTTAGAGGTGATGTTGCTAGGTAACCATTTCACCTTCCCATTTTGCTGTTTAAGATTAGTAGTTAACCCACTCTCTTCCCAAGTTTTTACTCAAACTTTCAAATTACCACAAAAATGAATTATAAAGCTGTTCTGTTGCTGTTTTAATAGCTACTACAGTTTACTAGTTTTGAGTTGAAAAATTTACATTAAGACCTTTTGGAGAAAAAAAGGAATGAAGGTGTTTGAAATATTTCAAACCTTTTTTTATAAAAATGCCTTTACTTGGAAAAACAACCTGGGATACAATATAGGAGAGTACAAAAGGTTACCAGAAAAAGAGCAAAGGAGACAGGGAGAAAAGAGCTTTAGCTTTGATTCAGCAGAGCACTTAAGTGTGTGTGTGTGTGTGTGTGTAACTTTCAGCATATGCTTAGGTGCTTTGCTGAACCGGGAGCTTTGAACATAATATCTGAAAGGCTCTCTCTCTCTCCCTCTCTCTTTATATATATATTGCATTTTGTGGGATATAGGAGAGTCAAAACTGTATTGTGCTGAAGACAAAGGTGATTTTTATTTTGCCACATGAACTAATTGGTAGTTTCCCCTAACACTAATTCCTAGACCAGCTGTGCTATCTATTTTCACCACATGAAATCTATTAAATTTTAACCTGGACTAGGTAGCTGAGCCTCATACAACTGAATGTTTGGATACACTGGAAATACCTGTAGTTGTAAATTGGTTGTCAGTATGGACTGTCCTATCCCTGCTAAATTGTCAGGAAAGTTTCAGCTGATGTTTAAAACATTGTAAAATATTATTTTCTGGTTCCTCGCTCCTCAGAAATGACACAGTGCCACATTAATTAGCATTCCAGTGGGGTTTTTTTAATGTTGAAATGAGGAGAAAATTCAGCAGAAATGTCTTTCACAAAAATAGCATGTTATCATTATTACTAGTCACTGATAGATATCCCAAGTATGCCACTAGATACTGTGTGCACTGTTTTTTGTCATTGCAATTTAGAGAAAACCCGGTACTGGACGTGTCACAGACAGCACAAGTCATCTCTTCTTCTTTGTGGGTTTACAATATATTCTAGATTAGTCTTTTTGGCTCTGGGTGTCAAGGACTAGAAGTGATAGGAAAATGCTCTTCTTTCACAGATCTTGTGTAAGTTTATTGCAGAACAAGGATGACTGACATTTTGTCATCCATTATGCTATGGAATTATTGGTTCATGGCTTCTAGTGATGCTCCTCCTTTTTTAGAATTTGGTAATTTTAGTTTTTGTGTGATAGGCATGTAGATAACATGTTGCATTTTCTTTTATTTTGTATTAATGCATTTCACCACCATTGCCAGTAAACAATCCATCTGTACTGCCATTTCATTCAGTTCACTAATACCCTGTTGCCAAATTAATTTTCCTGTCCTCCTCCCTCCCCTTACGACCCCCTTCCCTCTTGCCAGTTCTCTCTCGACTCACCATCATTCCAGCCCTGTGATCCTCCATTTGACAACCTCATGTATCGTCTTTACATACCAGCTCTTATGCCACTATCACCTTGGTTCTGCAAGGAAAGGAATGAAAGAAACAGAGAGGTGAGGAAAGAGAAGGAGAGGAGATGAGTGAAAATAATTATTGTAACAATGCATTTTTCTCTTCCAAAGACCAAAGAAAATTGATAAAACAAAATATACCAGAGCCATCACGAGGTATACTAAATAAACCCAAGCAACTGAAGAACCTTTGTTAGCCTTAGATTCTCTTCAACAGTACTAGTCTGGTTTTTGGCCTATTTTTTCAAATTGTTCATTAAGATTTTGTTTAAATGTATGGCTTGATCCTGTACACATACTGGGATGTGAATAAATTTATGCCTAGGAGTTATCCATTTAACTCAACAGGAGAACTCACAGGCATATATAGTTACTCAAGTGTGAAAGTGTTTGCAGGATCAGAGCCTCAGACAGAAAACAATGTCTTAGTTTTCCTGTAATGCACTATGCAGTTTATGGTGCTGTATAAGTAACAGAGCTGGCTGGAACATATTTGATGAAATTTCATTTTATAACAATATGTTATTTTGTTGAGGCTGAAATGTTTTGCTGAGATGTATCAGTTTTGATGAAGTTTTCCTCGGGAACGTTTGTTTGGTCAAGGGTTCTCTAGTCACTTGAGACCAGAGAAAGAGAGAGAGAAAAGACCCAAACTGAAAAGCTCTGGCTTTTGATCCAAAAACAGATGATTTAACACAATTCCATTTTGCAAAAATCATTTCAAAGGATTTGTTTTCATTGTACAGTGGAATGAAAACAAATTTGGAAACCTCAAAAGACACTAAAAAAGGAAATTGATGTCCTCCAGACAGATCTAATAAGTGATGTTAAAATATTTTTTTTAAATCATTGAATATATTGGTAATATGGACTTTGTTACTATGGTGAAAAGACCATAGATTCACGATGGTAATATAAAGCCTATGTTTTAAACATATTCAACATTAGAAATCTCTCCACAATAATGAATGTTATTTACACAGCTTCTTAAATTGGCATGGTGCTTTATAGAAAAAATAAGACATGGCCCTTGTCCTGAATAGCTTTCAGCCTCAGGGCCTAACTCCATAAATGGATCCATGCAAGTAGACCCTTACTTTCACATGTAGTCTTGCTGTAGTCAATACTCATTCATAAGGATCTGCCTGCCCAGATCTAATAGCAAGATCACAACCTAATTTTTTATCATTTGTCATGTTTACATCTAAAACGGACCAAAAATGAGGGCAAGGTGTTAATCTTATTAATACTAATTTCCCTTAAGCATCATTATGCATTGTTTATTACTTTATATAATTCAGTGAACTTGAACTTTTCTTCTTTTCTTCGGAATTATTTTCCATCAGGTAAGACATTTTTAGCCTTCTCATCACGTGTATGAGTAATGACTGCTACATCATCTTCTGGTACCAGTAGCAGTTCACATTATGTTTCAAATGATCCATGATAAGTGAGAATTCCAGTCACTTTTTATATACGAGTTGCAATGATTTCTCAACCCATCTTTCAATATAGCCTCAAATGGAAATATATGCAGTGATCCAAAGAAAAAAAGCAGCTTTGCTAAAACATTCTTTGTAGAACTGGTCAGTCTCTTAATATGTTATAACGAATGTAATGTGACATAAAGTGTGGAATACATACCCTATCCCTTCCAACTCCCACAGAACCTCAGCTCATACTTATAGCTCATATACTGCCATGCAGATATCAATGACTTTAGCCATCTGTATGGTCTCAGGTATTTCCTTTACCTTGTGAATCACAAAGAATTTCTATAATATAATAATAAATAATAATAATAATAATAATACCACCTAGCTTTTATACAGTACAGGCAACTTCATTTACTAACTTCTGAGTGCTTGACTTTGCAACCTTTATGATGTTCTTATATCATAGTTTTTTGTTTTATGTATATTTGTATATATATATATACACACACACACACAATTATTTTGATGTTTGAGATAGTGTAATGAATCTGGATCCTCATTAGTAAATAATGTTGGGATTTTTTTTCTGGTTCACAGAATTATTCATTTAGAGTTCTGGCTGCTACTTGAAGTTTGGAATTAGTTTTCTGAGTACATGTTCCCAGTGGTGTGTTACAATGGGGGTATCCCAGATCACCAAAAGTAACAGCACTGATATTGAATAAGTCTTCCTGTTTAGATCAGCAATACAAAGTAAGCTTTATTTCTTTGAGGTTGCATAGATTGTTTGGAGAGGTAGATTAACAGGGCTTTAATCTTGTTGCTATGTGCCTGTTTACTAGACTAAGGAGCAGCTTAGTGTCTGTCTAAAGAGATTTTCAGTGGAATACAGAAATCTTTCAACTGGTCTTTCTTCAAACAAAAGGGGTGGTATCTAGCAACTTCAAAAGCGTTATTATTTGTCAGACTCTATTAATTTACTGAATGCTATTGCTATTAGATGTTCTATGTCATCTCTCTGCAAAGTTCTGCCAAAAACTAAGGAACATCTGGAGGACTGAAATCAGTGCTTAATTTGTGCTAGGGGCTTGCCAGATCTGAGCCCCGGCACCTATCCCCGGCATCTCTGGCCTTGCTGCGTCAGTTATGAAAGCAAAAAAATTGCTTGAGCCCCTGCACCTAATTGCTTGAGCCCTGGTACCTCTTTCATTACAAATTAAGCACTGACCAAAATTATTTTCTTCTAGATTACATGGCACTGAAATTATTCTTTGGAAATTTTCAAAAACATTTCTGACTGCTAGGAGATAGCCTTGTATTTGGGGTGCAGTACTTTATGGCTTATATGTCACTTGTATTACCTTATGGTTGTTACTTTCATTAATTGTGCTGGATGTTAATAGTCATTTAATCCTACATTGTACAATCCAGCAACCACTATTTTGTAAAGGTTAATGAAGCCTTTCGGCAATTATGATCTTTACAATATTCTCTGACCTTTGTAAAATGGCTTGTTCCCTTAAAAATTGCTATTGACAGTAAATGTTTCTTTGAGGGGAAAAATGCATTTATAAATGTTGGAAGCAGAGACAAAGGATTATAGAGGAAGAAAAACTAAACAGAAGTAAAATTTATTATCAAACCTTGTACGATATAGTACAATGAGCAAAGAAAATGTGTGCATAAAAATGTATCTGAAATTCATCCAGATGGTATACATAATTGCCCTGAATAAACCTCCTTTAGTCAGATTTATTTCTCGCTCTCTCTGCTCTCAACAGTGCATCAATATCATTTAACACCCCAATTCTGCAAACATTTAGGCACATGAATAATCCATAGTGACATCCATAGGACTTTTCACATGCAAAGTGTCAAACATGTACTTAAGTGTTTGCAGGATCAGGGCCTAACTCTGTTTAGCTTTAGCTAAAACAAAATAAAGATGAAACCATAATCCCCAGATTCAAATTCTGAAGTTGCTGAAAATCTGTATATGAATTCTTGTAATGGGCAAAACCAAAAATCCAGATCAAGACTACCCCAAATTTTGAGGTGTTAGAAACCAGGATGGAATTCCTAATCTGGAATTTGCAATTGATTACTCTGTAAATTAATATTAATATTTAAACAAACCTATTTTACTAAACATTTTTGACTCTATAAACAGTTAAAATAACACCTTGCTCTTCTTTATACATCACAAACGTTTGGATGGGACCCAGATCAGCCTTGCGAGTCAAAGTCAGCGTTAGGGGATCTTTGGTCCCAAAAGTTTGTGGATATGGCCCTGAAATTACCCTACCCAGTGGACATGCACCTTCCTGGACATCTTGAATATTCTAGTCAGTTCCTGAGTGAGTGAAAAATAATAGGCACCCACGAGAGTTAAGTCACTTATCACCAGAACCACTAAGGTTGAAAAATCATGCACCAAAGACAAAAGCAATAGCCTTCCTATGAAGATCAAGCGCCAGTGAAAATATAACTCCTCCACACATTAAAGAAAAGGTGGCTGGATATCCTGCAAGATATTGTTTTCATGGAAGCAAAATTATATGTTAGTGATTCTTCCTCTAAAGATTCTGGGTAAAATCCTGAGTCCACTGAAGTCAGTGGCAAAATTTCCATTGATTTCAATGAGGTTAGGATTTCACCCTTTGTCAGTGCAGGAATCTCATTACTGGAGAGTAAGTAGCCCAAAGTGCCAAAGGAAAAAAATAGTGATATAAAACGAAGGCAAAGACCACTCAGGAATAGCTCATAGTCTCTCAAATAATATCAGGGAGCCAACATACATTTTCTTCCTTGGCCTACTGAGGGAACAAAACAGTATTCTTCTTTCTTCAGTTTTATCTCCTTTATTTATTTAATTAATTTATTTATTTTGTGTGTATTTCAGTATTTCCTTATTTTCTTCCTGCTAGGACCGTGTTAATGATGCATGCTGATGAGACAATACTTTGCCCAATCCCAGGCAGTCTTGGCTCACTGAAAGTATGTTCTTATAAACAAACAGCTGAGGGGCTAGCCATCTCCTGCTTTTTCATAAATGATTCACTGCAACAGAAATTGTATGCAATCTAAGTGCCTCAACAGTCTACGCAAGGTTATAAATATTGAACTCGTGGGACTTAGCTAAACTGAATAGAAAGTAGGTCTAAGGTGAGTCCATAAAGATGGCTTACAGCTCACCCTCTTCCACTCCCCTGAGCCTGCTGCAGTTCTGTGCAGGCTGGTCTTCCTGTGCTGGGTCAGAGCATCCTGCAGGTTGCTTTAACTCATGCTGGACTGCAAAAGCCATAGGCTGGGAGAGAGGGTGTCAAACCGGCAGTCGAATATAAGTGTAGTGCACAGACATACCTGTTTTCCTCTGGTCACATTGCCCCCCTCTCCCTCCCTCCCCACACTGGCAGCAGGGATGGTGAATGTTTTTTTCCTACTGATGAAGAGAGTGATGGCTAGATAAACCCTTTATTATGAACAGGAACTATGTACAGAAATGAGGAAATCCACTTTCTATTATTCTGTAGCTGCAGCCTGTGACTGCCCTGTCCTCGGCTTCTTTGTTTCTGCGTATCTGTCCCAGGAAACCAAAGATTTTGAGTGTATTGGAGATGTGGCATCTCTATATTTCCTGGAGGACTTACTCTGTAGTACATCTTCCCCTTTTCAGATCCCTTTCTAAATTTCTTTACTCAACTAAAACAATATTAAACTAGCAAACTATTACATGTGCAATAACTAATGTTAACAACCCTTCAGGTAGCTCTAACAAAACAATAGTATGTCTCAGTCAGTTTCTTAGGGCATTTCAGCAATCTTCCTGTATTGCAAACCCTTTTTAGGCAACTGTTCAGCCTCATGGTCGATAACAGGGTCAGTTTGTGAATAGTTTTCAACATGTATGTCTCTTCTCATTTACGTTTCTCAGCCAAGTTGTCCAGTATCTTGAGAAGATGCTTATGATTCCTTCTTAATATGTTTGCTTTTTTCTGATCACTGAGTATGAACAAGGTGGCTCCTCTTTTATAACTGTAGCTTTGACAGGTCAGTGCCCATCTTGCTGAGGAAGAGGTCTTGCTCCTTTATTGTACTATTTTATTCGACTGTATTTTCCTAGTCTGTTCCTCACTATCACAGACTCCTTAGTCATCCTTTGCTTTTGTCCCATGTCTGGTAATCAAGTATTTGTAAGTCTGTTCTAAAGGAGCTCAGCAACGCACTTCCCACATTGTAGCTGAGTAGTGATAAATGTGGATCTTCTCTTGCATCCATTGCTCTTTTGAGCAAGTTCATCGCTACTTGTACTAGAGAATAACTGGGACTACATGTCTCATGATGAAAGTTATATATTGTAGCAAAGCCCAGGTATTCCCCATTGTCAGTTGTAGGTATTCTTGGGCTTCCATGATGTGCAAATACAGATTGAATGTGCCTGACAACTGTTGCTGCTGTGGTATCTTCAGGTGTGACTACTTCTGGGGAAATGACAAAAGAGACTATTATAACCAGGTGATCATCTCTTCTTAGGCTGAACTTTGTCCCATGGAACTGTGAACTGTTTATGTGGTTGTGACATCCCATAGGGTGCAACCTAAACTGCTAAGCTGCTGTGTCCCCTTAACTGTCCAGGCTGGGATACTTTTTTACACTGCTTTGCTTGTGAACAACAAACCTCTCCAGATGCTGATCACTCACAGCCACCAGCATGTAAAGGCACTCCCAGCTGAGTACATGAATGCTATGCCCAGCCAACCATGAATAGGTACCGGGCAACACCCGCACACCCCCCTCAGTCCCAGCCTTGCACCCCAGAAATGTGCATCTTGCACTGTCCAGCACATTACCAAACAGAGCAAGCTCATTAAATGTTAAATGTCATTTTATTTAAAAAAAAAAAAAAAAAAAAAAAAAGATTATGCCCCAGCCTTTGTTAACCTTAGTAGATATTCCCCAAAAAAACACACTGGTTTAGATAAAAGAATTCATCCTGTATGCCTGGAGATACAGTTTATTTACTATAGAAAGATAGATTTTAAGTGATTATAAGCATTTAAGACATAAAAGTCAGAATTGGTTACCAAAGAAATAAAAGACAAAACCACAGTCTAACTCCTAAACTTTCCCAGGCTAAATAAGATTTGAAAGTAAAAAGGCAACTTTCACCCAGAAACTTTCAGCAGTTCATGGTAACTGGAGAGCCTTCACTTAGGACCACTCCCCCGAGTTCAATTATGGTTCTTTGTCTTTCACGCAATCTTGCTGCTCTCGGTAGAGGTGGAGGAGGAGAGATAAATTGTGTGTTGGTTGTTCTCTAGTCTAATACACTTCTCCTCTCTTTGAGGGTGATTCCTCCACTGCTGTGTAGACAAAACAGTCCCCTGTGTACATATATACATGTAAATTCTTTGTTCACACCATCTCTGCACATGATGATTGAGCCATCTCAGGGATGACACGCAAATATTTTGTTTACAGTCCCCCTTAATGGTGAATGGTTGCTTCAATAGCTAATAGTTTTCTAACACCTTTGGTCAGTCCTTTGTTGACATTGAGGAAATAGTCTAGGGCGGTTCCCCAGAATTACGTTTCAGTAACAAACCTACAGCAAAAACAACAAAGAGTCTGGTGGCACCTTAAAGACTAACAGATTTATTTGGGCATAAGCTTTCGTGAGTAAAAACCTCACTTCTTCGGATGCAACCTACAGCAAAATCTCATAACTCCATATACAACAGAACAATGATGTTTAGTAGATTATGACTTTTCAAATGATAGCTCAGAAGGCATCTTTGTACAAAATTTACCATAGCCATATAACAGTGGTGAATATGGGGGCACAGGGTGTTACATGGGGTACAATGAGTCACAGTGGTATCACTTGTTCTTTCTGCTAGGAATCTCTGTAGTACTGACATGATCCACGTCTGCTCATCATTTCTTCATATCACTATTTCTCTGTGGCCAGAATATAAATTTCTCTAGCTCTCCTTTTTGATTTGGTCATTCCCAGGTACCTTTTGAGTATTTATTCCAATATTTTCCTTCTCATCAATGTGTGAACCATAATTTGTGTCTGTTTCAAAGGCATTCCTGAAATCACTGAAAGTTTATTTTTATAGTGAGAACATATAGGTGGGAAGTGCTGATTTTTTTCTCTCCTTTACTTACAGCTTGTATTATTGCTTGCAGCATTTTACCTTTAGCTATTTTTCGTTCAGTTCATCCTGTATGCCTGGAGATACAGCACGACACTTTTATCATGTTCAAATGTATGTTTACTTCTTATTTCAGATCACCAGACTGTGTATTGTCAGATGGAGCATATGCTCTTAAAAGCGTGTCTGCCATTACTAAATGGCATTCAGGTTGGACCTCCGGGGTAATATCATACTTCTGTATTCTCACAAGTAGTTACTGTATCTAGATGATCAACTGTGCAGGTAGAACTTATCCAAGTCCCTTTCTGTGTTTTGCAGTCGGTGGTTTATGATCAGTTTCTGCTTTGAAACTACAACCATATTGAAAGTCATGAAACCTCGAATAGCCAGTGCCAGACCTGTGCATAGATCTTCGTTGCAGCTGTCATAGCCATAGATGCATGACATGGAAACTGCTCCACGCCTTCCTTTCAAGGCATCTATGAAGATTTTGATATCTTCCAATGGGTCACAAAATTGAAGCACTGAAGCTGATGTAAGAATGTGCTTTAAATCACTGAAATGTCTTTCATGCTCTGGCATCCATGCTCATTCAATGACCTTGTGGATGTCTTAAATTAGCTGTGCAAGCTGTATAGTTAGGTATGAACTTACTGACATAGTTCATGCCTAGCAGTCTTTGAATTCCCTTATTTATCTTTAGATCTCGGGATGTTCACTATTGCTTGAATCTTTGTTTCATCAAGCAAGATTCTCTTAGAAGTCAGTCTCTCTTTCTCTCCCAAGTATGTTATTTCTGTTGTTTGAAATTGACATTTAGCCTTATTCAGTTTAAGGTTATTAGCTCTCTTTCCAGCACTCTCCACCGTCATTTCTGATCATCAGTGACAGTGCTGCCACAAATCATTATGTCTTCAATGTATACTTTTCACAGCTGCTAGACCCTCTAGCATTCAGCTCATTGTATGGTGAAATACTTCTGGAGTGGAGCATATTCCAAAAGGCAGTCTTAGGAAGAGGTATCTGTCAAATGCTGTGCTGAACGTGCAGATGTTAGAGCTCTCAGTGTCCAAGAAAAATCCTGCCAACACATTTCCTTTGCTGAAGAATGGGGCTCCTGCCACCTCAGACAATATTTCTCTTCTTGGGGGGCAAATGGAAGTGTTCTCTTTATATGTTTTTGTTCAGCACCTTATTTTCCATACACAGCTATAGCGTGCCTCCTTTAATTTTTTTCAGAGTAGCAGCCGTGTTAGTCTGTATCCGCAAAAAGAACAGGAGTACTTGTGGCACCTTAGAGACTAACAAATTTATTAGAGCATAAGCTTTCGTGGACTACAGCCCACTTCTTCAGATGCACTTCTATATGCATCCGAAGAAGTGGGCTGTAGTCCACGAAAGCTTATGCTCTAATAAATTTGTTAGTCTCTAAGGTGCCACAAGTACTCCTGTTCTTTTTAATTTTTTTATATCATTACCAAAGAGTTAACCCTATCTGTTGGTTCTTCCATCCTCCGAATGAAACCATTTACTGTCATGTTTTGCAGCTCTTCTTCTAGACTCTTTCTTAAAGCTTATGGATTTTTTTCATGTAGCACAGCATCTTCTCATCAGCTCTGTGTTGTTTTTCTGTCTCTCTGTGACAAACATCCTCTTAACGAAACAAAGCACCTCACGTATTTGTAGGCCCAAAACTGGTTGCTTGCCTATGTGTATCACCACAAATTTATTTTATCATTTCCCCTTTGTATTTAAGGGTTCGTGTGCATTCCCCCAGCACTGAAATTGTTCCTCCATTATAGTCTTTTACAGACACTTTTTCATTCTTCCACTTCTATGTGCTCCTTGTATTTCTCTATTTCAGTTTCTGTTATTACATTTGGTTGTGCTCCAATGTCTATCCTGTATGTCACATAAGTGTCATTTGTGCACATTTTAATTGGCCAATCTGTTGAGTTTTCAGTCTCCTCCATTATTGTGCTTAAGAACAGGCTCTTCCTCTTCACTTGAGGAATCACTTTACCTATTTAATACATGCACTTTCCTGCTTTCGCTGAACATTTTGCCATACTAGTTTATTACAGTTTCTATATATTTGCCTGAATGCTGGGGATTTCCTACACGCATGCTGGTTGCCACATTGCTGGCATTGTTTCCTACTTTCCATATTTCTGTCCTTGCCCAATTTATTTTCTGTGAACTTTATCCCTTGCACATTTAGCTGTGGTACTCAGAGTCATAACCTCTACACACTTTAATCGGGCCCCAACTTTATTAGCTGTCTGGGACTACTCGGTGGATAAAAGTGTACAGTGCAGGCAACTCCATGTTCATTCCATAATTACCCAGGGCTTCGTCCAGCCCCCTTCATTTTCCATCCAGGTCTCCCAGCCAACCCATGGCTTGGACCTTACAATAACACCCCCCCCTCGTAAGAGGGTTAAGGTGGGCTATAGGAAAGGGGGGTTGGCTCTCTGCCGTACCAATCACAGGAGCCCTGAACTCCCTGCCCCATTCCGTTAACCAGCATCTCCTTTTCAAGTCCATTACCAGGCCATTTGTCTGATCACTGGATGCGTTCCTTCTGGAGTACCTGCACTGGACAGCCACCCCACACTTACAAAATACATTGCAACATACAGCCTACCCACCTTTCTCCTCATAATAGGTTCTCCCTGGCACCAACTATAGTGAAGGCAAAACCTCGCCATTCTACCGAAGCCAATATGGTGGTGAGCCCCCCTACAAGGGAGTGACTAGCGCGAAGTCCACAGCAGGTCCTAACCCAACTGGATATTAGCAACTCCGGGGACAGACAGGGGGTGCTGCTTTGCCTACTGTATGGAGAAAGGACTTCCAACGCCCAGGGTTACACTTTTTAAAGCCTTCCAGCCTCACATTCCCAGGGGGTTAGTCAGTGCTGCAAAACTGACCACCACCCACCTTTTTGCAGCAGTTTCTGACCTCCTCCATGATCCCCGCCACAAAACACTACCACCTTCCTCCGGCAAGCCTGGACAACATCCCCCCCACTTCAGGAGTGGTGCATTCAGGTGTGTTTTTGTTTGTTCTGTTGCTTGGTATATACATATTGCCCTTTCTAGTGTCAGTTCTATGTCCCTTGGTGATTGTTCACAGACTTTTTATTGTTACATCCCAGGACAATCTAGTCTTTAATGAGTGTCTTTTAATATTCCCTAATCACATGACTGACTTTTTAGTTTTAAGTCTGTGACAAACTCCTCTATTGTTTCCCCTTCATTCTGTGTTCTTTTCCTGAATTTCTCTCTCTCTCACATAAGAAACATTTCTGTCTAAGGATATGATGATTATCAAACATTTTAATTATTTCTGCAGAACTTTCCTCCCTTTCCTTACCACCATCTTTATGGAATGCATTATATACTTCTAGGGCTTCTGTGCCTACCACTGTTAAGAGCAGAGGGATCTTTTCCTCATCATCCAATTTATTTGCCCTGTTGCTTCCATATATAGTTCAAATTGCTATTTGAAGCTTTTCCAGGCACATCAAGCATTTCCCATGAGTCTCAGGGCTGGTGGGGGACTTCCTTGCAGTTGCACAGGCTCTGTAGGAACCATGTCAACCTTACCTCTCATTAGGTAATCCCACATGCTGTGCCTTCCATTCCAGGAAATATCTCACTGCCAAGCAGAGAACAGTGTCAAGATAAACCTTGTATTAGGAGCTGGAACTATGTATAGAAATGACGTAACCAAATTTCTACTACTCTGTGGCTGCAGCCTGAGACTGCACTGTCCTAGGCTGCTTTGTTTCTGCCTCCAGAAGGAAGTGTGTCACCGGCAACCGAAGCCTACATCTAGATTGTACAGGAGGTGTGGTATCGCTACACTGACATTGATCCCAGGCAAGATAATGGAGCAGCTAATATGGGACTTGATTAATAAAAAGTTAAAGTAGGGCAAAGAAATTAATGCAAATCAACATGGGTTTATGGAAAATAGATCCGTGTCAGACAAACGTTATAACCCTTTTTGGATGAGATTACAAGTATGGTTGATAAAGATAATATTGTTTAGATTTCTATAAAGCATTTGATTTGGTACCACAAAACATGTTGATTAAAAAAACCTAGAAAAACTAGAATATAAAATTAACACAGCACACATGAAAGTGATTACAAACTGATTAAGTGATAGGTCTCAAAATGCAATTGTAAACAGGGAATCATCACTGAGCAGACATATTTCCAGTGGGGTTCCACCAGGATCAGTTCTTGGCCCTATGCTATTCAACATTTTTATCAAAGGCTTGGAATAAAACATAAAATCATCACTTATAAATTATGCAGATGACACAAAAATTGGGGAAATGGTACATAATGAAGAGGACAGGTTACTAATTCAGCTTGGTAAACTGGGCATAAGCAAACAATATATATTTTCATATGGCTAAATGTAAACGTAAATGTACACATCCAGGAACAAAGAATGTAGGCCATACTTAGACAGTGGGGGACTCTATCCTGGGAAGCAGTGACTCTGAAACAGATGTGGTGGTCATGGTGGATAATCAGCTAAACATGAGCTTCCAAGATGAGACTGAAGCCAAATGAGCTAATGTGATCCTGAGATGCACAACAGGGGACTCTCTAGCAGGAGTAGAGAGGTCATTTTCCCTCTATATTTGGCTCTGGTGTGACCACTCCTGGAGTACTGTGTCCAGTTCTGTGTCCATAGTTCATGAAGGACATTGAAAAATTGGAGCGGGTTCAGAAAAGAGCTATAAGAATGATGAAAGGATTAGAAAACATGCCATATAGTGATAGACTAAAAGAGCTCATTCCATTTAACTTAAAGAAAGGGTTAAAGGGTAGCTTGGTTACAGCCCATAATTATCTACATGGAGAACAAACATTTAATAATAGGCTCTTCAGCCTAATAGAGAAAGATAAAACACTATCCAATGGCTGGAAGTAATTCAGACTGAAATTAAGGCATACATTTTTAACAGGTTAATTAACCTTTGGAACACCTGACAAAGGGTCATGGAGAATTCTCCACCATTGACCATTTTAAATCAAGATTGGAGGTTTTCCCAAAAGATGTGCTCTAGGAATTATTCTGGAGAAGTTCTATGGCCTGGGTTATAGAGGAGGTCATACTAGATTATCACAATGGTCCCTTCGAGCCTTAAAATATATGAATTGATGGTAAATTTTGATAACCTACCATTTGCTATTTGTTTTGTTGCTTATGTATCTAACAAATAAACTGTGAATGGCAAATGGCTAACTGGAAATTTTCAAATGTAATACATAATTCAAAATGTGCTTTCCATAAATTTTCAAGTATTCAAAGTTAAAATTCCCCTTTTGTGAGCATGCCCTCTCAAATGTTATGTGTTCAAATGTTTGATGGTAAGTAAATGCAAACGGTTCATGAATACAAGGGAACAGAAGTTGGCTTTTGAATTCAAATGAATATTTGCAAATAAGTTTTTCTTCTGTTCACACAACCATGGAACACCACACAGAAACAGCTAGTGTATATTTTTAAAAAAATAATCAAGAATGGCCTTTTCTGCTAGTGAGGTAACATTTGTCTCAGGCATGCAAATTTTTATTCTCCCACAGAAAATAACATTTTGGTAAGAAGCACATTGGTATATATGCTTAGTGGAACTGCCCCAATGGTTTTCCACTAAATTACTGACTCCCTCAATTTCCCAGTTCTCCCACATTTAATTGAGTTCTGAAAACTATGATCAACTATTCTGCCATTTTTGGCCTGTTTTTCCAGCTTGTACTTTTCTCTTCTCTTTGTACTCTTTTTGGCTCACTGCAGAAGACTTAATATTGCCATTCCAGAAATGCAGTGCCTTTGTAATATTTAATGCTGTAAGAAGTAGTTCCATCAAATAAGTCAACTTGCACATCAAGCTCAATTGAAACTTAGTTCCACAAATTAAAAAAAATTTTATGAGTATATTGCTGTGTTATTGATAAATGTGGTTATGTCCTTATACATATGTATGCCTTATATATTTCTCAGACACGGACAGTGCAATTGGAATGGGATTGCATAAATACAATATATTTACTTATTTCATTCCCAATTGGATTTCATTGGCAGTATCTGAAAAATATGTAAGGCCATTACTGTATTTTTAAAGAGTGTTTGTGGACGTTAGCATTGATTAGACATGATTTGTTCAATTTACTGACAATTTATTCATTACATATACTCTCTACGTGCAGAAGCACTATACTGCCAGAGCTATACTACTTATGTGTGTCTATGGCTACTAGCTTGTTAGGGATTGTCTTCATTATCGGGGTATTTGACATAAGTTATGCTACTCCGGCTATGAGAATAATGTAGCTGGAGTCGACGTAGCTTAGATCGACTTACTGCAGTGTCTTCACTGCGCTGCATCAGTGGGAGATGCTTTCTTGTCAACTTACCTTAATCTTCTCAGGGAGCTGGAGTACTGGAGTTTACCGGAGAGTGTTCTGCGGTTGATTTAGCGGGTCTTCACCCCTGCTGCATCCAGGGCCGGCTCCAGGCACCAGCTTAACAAGCAGGTGCTTGGGGCGGCCAAGGGAGAGGGGCGGCACCTGCGGCAATTCAGGGGCGGCAGGTCCCTCACTCCCTCTAGGAGCGAAGGACCTGCCGCTGAAGTACCGCTGCCGATCGCGGCTTTTTTGTTTTTGTTTTTCAATTGCCACCGCTGATCACGATCGCGGCTTTTTTTTTTTTTTGCTTGTGGCGGCATAACAACTCTAACTCAGGAACCAACCCATGCAACAAACCTCGATGCCAACTCTGCCCACATATCTACACCAGCAACACCATCACAGGACCTAACCAGATCAGCTACAACATCACCGGCTCATTCACCTGCACGTCCACCAATGTTATATATGCCATCATATGCCAGCAATGCCCCTCTGCTATGTACATTGGCCAAACTGGACAGTCACTACGCAAGAGGATAAATGGACACAAGTCAGATATCAGGAATGGCAATATACAAAAACCTGTAGGAGAACACTTCAACCTCCCAGGCCACACAATAGCAGATGTAAAGGTAGCCATCTTACAGCAAAAAAACTTCAGGACCAGACTCCAAAGAGAAACTGCTGAGCTCCAGTTCATTTGCAAATTTGACACTATCAGATCAGAATTAAACAAAGACTGTGAATGGCTATCCAACTACAGAAGCAGTTTCTCCTCCCTTGGTGTTCACACCTCAACTGCTAGCAGAGCACCTCACCCTCCCTGATTGAACTAACCTCGTTATCTCCATACTGATTTATACCTGCCTCTGGAGATTTCCATTACTTGCATCTGAAGAAGTGAGGTTCTTACCCACGAAAGCTTATGCTCCCAATACTTCTGTTAGTCTTAAAGGTGCCACAGGACCCTCTGTTGCTTTTTACAGTATTAAATTGTTTGTTTAAAACTTATACTGCGCACGCGTGTGTGTGTGTGTATATATATATACATATATATATAGTCTTTTGTCTGGTGAAAAAAATTTCCCTGGAACCTAACCCCCTCATTTACATGAATTCTTATGGGGAAATTGGATTCGCTTAACATCGTTTCGCTTAAAGTCGCATTTTTCAGGAACATAACTACAACGTTAAGTGACGAGTTCCTGTATTGTACAGCGAATGTTAGTGGACTGGGAGAGGTCTTGGCATGATTTTAGCCTCCATACTGCAGGTGGCAGACACATGGAAAATTGATACTAATGTTCAGTGCTCTGAAGGATTTGTTGGTGGGTGTGTGTTTGACTCTAAATGCTACTGATTCAGAATTAAGACTCTACTAGCACTGAGCTACTGCATCCTGTGGAGCTTTTGTGATTCGGCATCTGCAGAGCCTAATTTCTGCTGAACAGAGTTTAGAGCATACAGCTTGTAGCCTTTGTGTTCAGCATTCTAGGCACGTACTATAATGTACACACTGTACTGGTTTCTTTCTTTTAAACTATCAATAGCACTCAAGAAAATATACTTCTTCTGAAACCTGTGGGATTTTAATTTTCTTTTTGTATAATTATTCTTTGTTCCAGGTAATTATATTTGTTAATAATACTGAAACAAGATTTTATGTCTTACACTACTCTTATAAAACTGTCATTTCAAATAAATTAAATCCACTTTGAGACTAACAACAACATATTAATTCATCAAGCTCTGATAATGGCAAACTGATGTATTGTAAACTGATCAGACAAGCCAACATTCTTAGTCCTTATAGGCTTGACATTTACACTTGTTATCCGTCATATGATCATAAATTTTATTTAGTATCAGAAGTATCTGAACCTCAGAGTCATCACTGTAATTGTGTGTGTATGGGACTGTTATATATATAGGATGTCCACTAGCTCCTCGTAATCTCATATATATGAGATTACGAGGAGCTAGTGGACATCCTATATTTAGGTTGCCCATCACGTTCCATTTTAAAGGATTCTTGTAAACTTTTCTTTGAGAAGCTCTCACATCTCCATTGTTTCCTTTGAAATTTGACAAGTGGAATGCCTTCAAGCTAGGAAAGTGCCTTTTCATTGCCCCATGAAATTACCAGATCCCTTCCCTCTCTTATTTCCTGAGAAACACAACTGGCAGCTTACCATAATAACAATAATTAAATACACAAACATTCCCAAACCAGAGTGCCAAAGTGGCAGGATTCCCTGTGGCCATCACTCTACTTGGAATGCTTTGGAACTACTACAACAGAGGTAGCTGGGGAAGTGGGGGACAAAAAAGATGGGCTGGGTTCCTTCTTCCTGAGCTCAACACATGTTCCCAGAAGCCCATTCCCTACCCTGGGTGTACTACATGGAGCAGGGGCTCCAGAAACTCCCAAATGGGGAGGGGAAAGAGTGCTCCAGGCTGGGCACCTCCTGCCCTAACAACCAACCCCCGGACCCAGCATTCCATCTGCACTCTGGGGCAACAGACATCACCTGCTGTCAGCTAGTGTAGTTAAACCTATAGCTCAAGTAGTTGCTGTCTGTACTGTAGTGCTGAAAGTTCATTTCATTTCTAGTTTGTTGTACGGGTTTATTTTTCTATTATTTCCGTTATTTTTGCATTACATTACATTTATTTAATGACATATCTGTAGCATGTAGTGCATTTTTTATTTTATTTACAAAAAACTGTTAGGAAATTCCATTTGCCTTGAAATTCAAATATGTTTGTTTTTCTTCCACTTCAAAATGAAAACAAATGTAAAAAACATCAAAATCTCCCCGAGCTTGTGCATGTGGTCAAGTATTAGCAGGATTAGTTCCAATATGATGAAATAGGTTGCCCTACTATTAAGTCCTGTCACTCCATGTTAACTGATTATATTGTGGGCAGATACATTTGTTTTTATGTATTAATGTATAGTATTATGTGCAGAAAGGTAATTCCATTTCACAGACAATTTCAATAATTTCAAATTTGGTTTCATTCTGATTTGGAATGAAACCCCCAAATTTAGAATTTTTTCATGAAAGAGAATTCCTGGACTCTATGACTCTGAGGCAATCTGCTGATGGGTTGCCCCACAGCCGCAGGCCCTGAAAGCCCAGGCTTCCAAGGAGCTGCAAACCTGGGAAATTGGGAGCCAGCGCTCCAAGCTCCTTGCCCACCCACCAGGTGCTGAAGGGGAACTGGGCCCTTGGAAGCCCTGGCTAAACCAGAAGCCTCACAATTTGGGAGCAGGAGCTGTCAGGGTTTCCAGCCTCTCAGCTTCCTGTCTGCCTTCAGGCAAGCTGTGAAAGAATCTGGGAGCTTAGGAGTTGGGGATTCCAGGCTCTTGACCCCCATCAGCCCTCCAGGCAGGCCTCCAAAGAGCCAGGTGAGGGAGCTGCCTGGAAAGCAGACAGGTTTCTGAAGGAATACCTGCCTACTGTTTAGCAGAGCTTCATCCACATTGAATTGTCTCTATGGAATGGTTTGATTGAGATGACTAAGCATTCTCCAACAGAAAAAAAAGAAGTCTGTTAAAGCTTTCCAACCATCTATATTAATGAACAGCTAGAAAGTGAAGTAAAATGTCCAAAGCTGGAAAAATTCAAATAGGCCATATTGTTTTTGGCGAGGGTTTTTTGTTTGTTTATTTTAAATTGTCCTAGCCATGTTATTTTCAGAGCAACTTCATAAATATGTATGGTATAAATCGTTATGGCCCCACAGCATGACAGTTATATTAGCCTAGTGCAGTAATCTACCTCTGGAGATCTGCTTTCAAATCTTAGCCTAGTTACATGCATTCTCCCCCTCTGCCATCCCCCACACTCCCCTCCCCTTGTCATCATTTCTTTAGTCCACAGGGCCAGAACACGGTGTGATATGACTGGCAGTCACTGTTTTTAACCTGTATGTGGTATGGAAGTAGCCAGAAGGTGACCCTAGTCAAAGAACTGCTAAATGTGCTAAGGATGGTGCTTGACTGCTCCTAATCCAATCCACTGCAGTAAAGTTAAGCTACCTTACTCAGCAGCTAAGCAGATAAACATTCTCTTGCTACTTTATACTCAGCATCTCCCCCTGTTCTACCTCTTTTCCTTGGCTGTTTTGAAAGCTGTCTCCAGACCTTTATTGTCAAACTACTATCTGGGCATCTTTGCTGCTGCTGTTGTTTTCCTTTTCATATGAATGCGTGAAGAAATGAAATGGCTGATCCTACAAATCCACTTGAGTTACTTTACTCACATGAGTAATCCAATTGATTACTGTGGACCTGATCCTGCCAATACTGCCCGATCCTTGCCCATGTGAATAATTTTACTCATGTGAGTAATCCCTCTGAAAACAGTGGAGCTAGTAACATATGGAAAGTTGTTCATGTGATTAAGTAATTGCAAGTTCCAGACCTCAACTGCTAGTCAAGTCAAAGTTATCATTAACCTGGCACTTGATAGAGAAATACTGAAAGGCAGATTAATATTTAATAAAGTCTCTTCTTTCAAATCTCTCCTTAAAATTCACTCTGCTGTGATGCCTGCAGAACACTTGTCTGTAGTTAGGGAACTGGTGTGCTGTGACCCCTGCTTGTTAGTCCTCTCATCATTGTCTCGCTGTTATCTTGTGTTCCCCACATTGTTGGTTCATTGTATCCACCAGTTGTCTTTTATCTTCTATACAGACTTTAAGCTTTTTGGACTGAGAAATGTCATTTTACTATGTGTGTTTTTACAGTGTCTATTACAACAGGGCCCTGATCTCTAGGAATTTCCACAATGCAAATATTAATAATATTATAAACTGTAATTTGAGTATCTAGACTGTCAATCACAAGTCTTCCTACACAAGAATACTAGGGAAATGTGGTCTAGATGAAATTACTATAAAGTGGATCCACAACTGGTTGAAAAACCTTACTCAAAGAGTAGTTATCAATGGTTTGCTGTCAAAGAGAGAGGACATACTGGCTCCAGTACTATTCAATATTTTAATTAATGACTTGGATAGTGGAATGGAGAGCATGCTTATACAATTTGTACATTACACCAAGTTAGGAAGGGTTGCAAACACTTTGGTGGATAGCATTAGAATTCAAAACAACCTTGACAAATTGGAAAGTTAGTCTGATTTCAACAAAATGAAATTTAATAAAAACAAGAGCAAAGTACTTCACTTAGAAAGAAAAAAAATCAAATGCACACATACAAAATGGGGAATAACTGGCGAGGCAGTAAGACTGGAGAAAAGGATCTAGGGGGTTATAGAATATGAATCAACAATATGATTCAGTTGCAAAAAAAAAAAAAAAAGAAGGCTAGTACTATTCTGGGTTCTCTTAAGAAGAGTGTTGTATATAAGACATGGGAGGTAGTTGTCCTGCTCTATGGAACACTGATGAGGCCTCAGTTAGAATATTATGTCCAGTTTGGGGCACCACATTTTGAGAAACATGTGGAAAAATTAGAGAAAGTCCAGAGGAGAGCAACAAAATGATAAAAGGTTTAAGGTTAAAAATAAACAGGCATGTTTAGCCTTGAGAAAAGAAGACTGAAGAGGGACCTGATAACAGTCTTCAAATATGTTAAGGGCTGTTACAAAGAGATCAATTGTTTTCCATGTCCACAGAAGGTAGGACAAAAAGGTAGCAAGAAAGATTTAGGCTGAATATTAGGAAGAACTATAATGATAGTTAAGTGCTGGAAGGGAGGTTGTGAGCTCCCTATTATTGGAGGTTTTTAAGAACAAGTGGGATAAACGCTTGTCAAGGATAGCCTAAGTTTACTTGGTCCTGCTTTAGTGTGGAGGAGACGACTAGATGACCTCCTGAGGTCCTATCAAGCACTACATTTCTATGATTCTATTACCATAAAACTAATCACCAGGTTAGCTGCTTCATGAAAATCCAAAACTCTCACTCTCTCAAAATTAACAATAAACAAACAAACAAACAAACAAATTTTCCAAATAACAAAACAAAAAACTGAATGAACTCTAGGAGGAAAGCAATTGACCATGAAATCCGCTAAAATAGTAGTTAAGTTCCATTTTCTTGAAACTCTAATTACAGTATGCTTCTCTTGGACAGCAGAGAGCTATAATTCAGAAGAACATTCAAAGGTGAGTACAGATGAAAAAGAGAGGGACAATTAGAGCTGTGTGAAAAATGTAAAGACAAACAAGGGAAACTTATCTGTTTACTGATTTTGCAGCATGGTGATTTAAAAACAAAATAAAACAAAGCTCTACCACACATACACAATGAGTGGAGATTTTTAAAAGAAATGTTTCAAACAAATGTTTTTTTTATGTGGAAAGTAAAAGAAAGATGGAAGAAAATATCAAAACAAACAAATCTCAGAGAAAAGGTGGTTGGTTTGGTGAGGAGGGCAACAGAAAAGGCAGGAGTAGAAGATACAGGTTGTTTTATACAGCTCAACTTCACAGTTCTCTCCCTTTATGACTTTATCATCCTCTACTATCTTCTCCAAGTTAGCCCTTGCACTCACTAGAGTCCCAAACTGTAAACCTGCTTTACGCTACATTCACTATTCTGCCAAGTAGAGTTATTTTAAGAGTTTTAGTTAAAAGCTGAAGAACATATCAGTGTTTTTTTTCATGTACTCTAGTTGTTCACAAAGGTCAACACAGCTCATCTTAGTACAAATCTTAAAGACTAAAAATGTTCCTATACAAACCTCCTGCTGTTCAAATGCACATCTGATTCCCATGCCAGGGGGAACTGCCTGGGCCAGCTCTCTATCATTTTTCACACATGCATCTCTTTGCTGTGTACCAATTAATACTGGCTAATAACATGAGGTGTGTAATATTTTTCCCAGGATGTCTGGGTTTTCACCATTGGATTGTGTCATGTTGCAATTTATATAACCCATCAAATTTATTACATGACATGACTAAATGACACACCACTCACCGCTTTTTCATGCCCACACTTTCAGCTAGAAAAGAAATATAAAAAAACTGGACCCAGAGAATTCTTTAACAAAAGATTACTTTTTATGCATGTTATAAAGCATCCTTATACAAAATATGGCAACATCAAAAATATTTCAAATGTTAAGAAAACGAACAATGCTCTTGATATTTATGATATATTAATTTTTTTCTTCTATAGCACCTTCTTATCAAGGATTGCAACAAGCATGAGAAATATTCATAAATTAAATGGATTTGGTTATTATTTTCTTTGATTTATCACAAGCCATTTGGGTGCTGTAGGCCCAGAATTAAACACCTAAAAAGTGGTCTGATTTCTCCCAGTGCTGAGTGCACAACGTTAGCCTCTGTGAGCACTGGGTTGCATTCTACTTCTCAGTGGTTCTCGTTGGGGGAGAATACAGTTCTGCACTAGCCTCAACACAAGTTTAAAATTGGCTATCAAGCTTTATGTATCAACTCAGCTATTTCCAACATGGTCGCAACAGGCACTATCTATATTATCTACATAAGAAGATAACAGGAATGTCACTCTCTGTGTCACCCTGAAACTTAAAATGTCTATAGTAAGTTTTAAACAATGGAAGCAGCTACAAACATGGTTGAAAAATCTTTTCATTCAGAATATCACTAAGGTGACTCATCACTCACAGTCTGTCACCATCCAGTTTATAAGTTCTTAGCCATTTTTACTTTACAAATTACACCTGGGTGGTGGTACAGCTATAGTAAGGCATGTATGTATGCCGTGCCAAGAGTCCTAGGCCTTTGTGATATCAGAGGTGACTCAACAAAGTCCCTCATTACTAATTTGCATGCAACAATTTCATTGGTTGTATGAGACTTCACAGCCAGTATATTATTTGGTTCAACAACCACATTCACGCACCCAACTGCCACCTGCACAAATCAAAAGAAATCTCTCAGCACAAGCCACCCCAACTCAAATCAACACAACCATTCACAGAACACAACCAGCATACACATTAACCCCCAAACATCACTCTGAAGCCTAGAATGTCTGTTGAGTCAGTGTAAAGTGAGGGAAACAGCTATAAGCATAGTTGTGAGCTCTTTTTTATTAGAATATCACAAGGTTCTATCATCACTGGGATTCACAGTCTATTACAATCCATTTTTTTAAGTTCAGCCAGTGTGTGTGTGTGATTGTGTGTGTGTGTGTGTGTGTGTGTGTGTGTGTGTGTGTGTGTGTGTTAGTTAAACACACATGACTTTATAACTATACTTGTTCAACAGATTGGTCTTTCAGCTACTGGTTTCCAAATATACTTCCAGGAAAAGTGTTTCCCAGAAATTACAACAC
Organism: Trachemys scripta elegans; assembly: GCF_013100865.1. Lineage (NCBI taxonomy): Eukaryota > Metazoa > Chordata > Testudines > Emydidae > Trachemys > Trachemys scripta. The sequence goes on from NC_048308.1 coordinate 46,294,022, forward strand.
GCGTTCATCCAGATCAGTTTGTCTTGTCTGTTATGATATAATCTCTAAAACTGATCACTTTTTGGAGGTATAGGGCCAAATTTTCAGCCAGCCACAAGTGATCTTTGGTTTTGTACGTACAATTGACTGAGCCTTTAAAAATGTGCTTGCTACCATTATTATTTGTATTACAGCCATGCCAACCAAGTACAGGCCACATCAAGTTAGACATCATACATACCCAGAAGAAGAGGCTTACAGTATAAATATACAAGACAGACAAAGGATGGAAAAAAACAAATATTAACGTCATATAGTCTATAATGAATTAAGGTAGAGTTGGCCCCAACCAAAGCCCCTAGCATTAAAGTCCATAGAAACTCTCCCATTGACATCCATAGTCTTTGGATCAGGTCCAGCGAGATTACCTGACATGCTCAAGATCACACAGGAAGTCATTTACACAGGTGGGAACTGAAACTAGATTTCCCAAATCCCAGTTCTATACCTAAAGTACTAAAGTACAAGACCAACCTTCCAGCTATGTGCCAAACCTACACCCGTCCACACAATTTGTGAAGCAAGATCTCCAGCTTCTTGGTTGGCATGAACAAACAGGTGATTGTGTGCACAAAACTGGTGCATGTCCAATTTCATAGGTACAATCAGACATGGAAGGAAATCTGAGTGTGCAAAATGAAACGGCAGATAGCCAAGTATATCTGGATATGGAATAAAATTTAAAAATACTGGGTGTTATAACAGTGTTACTTCACAGATTTAGACCATCAGCACAAAATGTTGTGGGTTTTATTTTACTTCTAGTTAAAATAAGGTATTTAGTCAATACTACTGAGGCCCCTGAATAGAAATTTTAGCTAATTCAGATCCCGCCCATTTCCAATAAACAGTGTATAAATAATAATACACAGCTTTGGTGGCATTATTTCCAGCACTATGATCAACAAGCCAGAGATTAAAGAAAGTACAGCATGCAACATTGAAATGAATCAATAAGATTGAAAAGGAAAGTGGCACATGCTTGTTTTTGTCTTAGAAAGGCACTATTGACAAAAACACTATCTGCTTTAAGTGAAACAATGCAGAGGACAGGGGCAGCACCCACAGAGATAAATGACCATGGCAATGTCTCCAAATTATAGGCCAGCTGTTCTCTACAAAAGATTAAAATGGTGCGTTTGAAGGTATTAGTGAGAAATCAAATAATAAATCTTGAAAGCTCATCACTAACTGTTTACTCCACCCTGTCTTTTGAAAAAACTCTTTGAAATGCTGCATGGGATTCAACAAAGAAACATGAAGAGACTCCCAACACTTTAAAAATCCTTTGTTTTCCAGAGGCTGGATGTGTCTTGGAATTTATACTTATGGAGCTGTGTGATGGGGTTTACCCCACACTTGCCCTGAAAGGGTTAACACAGGCTAAGACGGGGGCCAGTTAACCAAGCAGGCCATAGCTGAGGGAAATCAGGAGGTTTAAGTAATCCCCTGACTGAATGAGGGAGCTCAGATGAGGAGGAACGAGCTGGGTAGAATTTATTAAAGGAAGGAAGCTGATAGCAGAGGGGGATGCAGGAAAGAAGTCTGCAGTCATTCCCTGGGAGAAGGGAGCTATGTTTGGGAACAATAGAGCCAAGTAGTTATTCCCCGGGAGGAGGGAGTTGTGAGGCTGGCAAATGTAGAGAAGTGGGGAGTCTCAGAAGGCATGGGAGAGGCTCAGGGAAAGGCAGCAAGGTTCAGAAGGGAACAGTCTTTGGCTACTGACTAGAGGATCCCTGAGCTTAAACCCAGAATATAGGGCAGGCCCAGGTTCTCCTACCAGCCACTGGGGAAGTGGCACTGGCTGGGCAGTGAGTGGGAAGACTGCTTGACCCCATTCGTAAGAAGAGACTTTGATACCCAGAAAGTGGAAGCACGTATAGTGACCTGGCTGGAAGGAGTGCCCAGAGTCACAGAGACTAAGAGGCCAAGTTGCTTCTATCTTAACTTGCCCTGTTTCTTGGTGTCCCCTCAATAACAGATGGGCCCTCTGACTCTAGTTCCACTAATCATGGTACAGCATCCACCACACTGCACTACAGATTCTGGGAACCAGATGTGCCATGAAGAGCTAAGTATAATCCGGAGGGATATTACTAAACTTCATTTAATGTGGAGTTGTGGTTACAGGGTTATACTGTATTTCCCTGACATCAGAGCAGTCCAGGAGAGTTGAGACTCCTGGAGTGAAGAGAGAAACAATTGGAAACTGACTCAGACTAGGTGTTTCTATTCTATTTTCAACATGCATGCAGTTCTGGATATTAATATGAAGCTGGATTAAAGGCAAAAGCAGAAACAGAGTTTACATTACAGGTGTAGTTCTGCTTGCAGAATTCCAGCTAAAGCAGCTGGGTTGATAATGAAAATGCATTTGAAGCATCATACCGCGTGAGCTACCGAGTAGCAAAAGCATCAGAAGCCCATACCATAGCAGAGAGCTTGATTGGTCCATGTATAAAAGACGTAGTTCATTGCATGCTCGGAGAAAAGGCTGCAAAAAGGATTGACATGGTACCTTTGTCCAATAATACATTGTCACGAAGAATTAATGACATGTCAAATAACGTAGAGACCACAATTGTACAGAGAGTGAAAAATAATCCATATTATGCTATACAGTTGGATGAATCAACTGATGTAGCTAATCTAGCTATTTTGCTACTATTTGTACATTATGTGAATGAAGGTCTTGTTGAAGAGGACTTGTTGTTTTGCCGACCACTGGAAGAACGTACAACTGGAGAAGATATCTTCAATCTGACTAATGCATATTTTCAAGAAAAGGAAATAGACTGGTCTCGTTACCTAGGCATTTGCACTGATGGGGCCACATCAATGACGGGGAAGTATACTGGATTTGTAGCTCGAACAAAAAAGGTTGCATCAAAAGTCTCTTGGACTCATTGCTGTATCCATAGACAAGCCCTCGCAACAAAACACATGCCTGAGGGACTGAAGAAAGTGCTGGACAATGCAGTGAAAATGGTGAATTTCATAAAATCACGGCCAACAAATTCCAGAATATTTCACGTGCTTTGTGAAGAAATGGGTAGTATACACGATTGTCTATTGACCCATACTGAAGTTAGATGGCTCTCACGGGGCAAAATCCTGGTGTCCTTGTTTGAGCTTAGAATGGAAATCCTAGTTTTTTTCAACAGCCACCCTTTCCACCTTGCCAGCTGTATGGAAAATAATGTCTGGCTCCAGAGCCTAGCTTATTTAGCAGTTATTTTCTCAAGAATTAATCACCTAAATTTATCTCTTCAGGTCTCAATATAACAGTTTTCAATGTGTAAGACTGAGTTGAATCCATGATAAAGAATTTGCAGTTCTGGGAAATTTGTTTGGAAAACAATCAAACTGAGTGTTTCAGTAATCTTCATGACTTCCTGACAGAACATAAACTTCAGTTGGATCAGTGCACTAAAACCAATATAACTGCACACCTAAAAGGACTTTGCACAACATTCAGGGATTACTTTCCAGCTGTATCAGGCGATAATGACTGGATTCGCAACTCTTTTGATGATACCACGTTCTCAACACAGATATTAAACACTGAGGAAAAAGAGAAATTGACTGAGATCTCCTGTGATTACTAACTGAGAAGGAGTTTCAGAAATCTGTCATTGATCAACTTTTGGCTGAGTTTAAGAAACGAGTACCCCCTTCTGGCAGAAAAAGCTGCGGCAGTTTTGTTACATTTTCAACAACATACTTATGCGAAAAAGCGTTTTCCTCCTATGCACATCTGAAAACGAAATACAGAAACAGACTTGATGCCGAATCAGACCTGAGACTTTATCTTTCTCCAAAGGTTCAATCTTCAAAGAGCTATGCAGAGCAAAGCAAGCGCATCCATCACACTGAGGAAATTTAAATTTAAAACCCAAGAAATATTCATTTTTAGAAGGGGTTCACGAGATTTCACAATTTAGAGAACGGGGTTTGCAGGCTGTTAAAGTTTGGGAACCACTGATCTAGGCCTATTTCTTAATCTCAACTCTTATTTTTAAACTTGTTTTTCTAAAGGAACTTCATCTTTGAGATCAGATATAAACCTGTGTGATAACAATTTTCTAGTACTCCATTTGCATGTATAGAATAATAATACTTATTAATTTTGTTTCAACATTTTATCATTTTAAGCACTTTAAAAAGTAATCTTTTTGTGCCAACAGAATCTTTCTTCTCAACTCCCACTCCTCAACTCAAAGGTGATATTCACCAGCCATGCAAGACCTCTGCACTGCTGACTTCCCAATAAAGCACTTAAAACACCTTATGTGGGATTTCAGCAGTGCATAGACTTTGTGCTGGCTCTCTGCACCAGAGTAAAGGTAGCAGCCAGCAGTAAATTCACAGCCCTGGGGCCCTTTCCTACTATTAGCTATCAATACTGACTGGCTAATACTATGTCTGTCATAACCCAATTCACATCCACTCATTTTAGTGCTCCTGAGGTAATAAATATATTTCACCCAAATGTCCATAATGTTCAAGTTCATAAGCAGATTTCTGAAATCGACCACAATTTTTGTGCCAGGCAATATTTATGCATGCCCCTATTGTGTATTCCTGGCTCATGAATCACATTTTAATATTCAGAAAACAATTGATTATGGCATAAATAAACAAATTATAATTTATATTGTTTGTGTGGAGAAGAAATTATGTGTGTTAGTAGTATTTTCTAATAATTGGATTGTGGCTGGAAAGTGTACGTGGGGGTATGTGTTTGTTGGTGGTTTGCTTGTGGGTTTTTTTGACAACCTCACCCTTACTCTGGGGTAAGGGTTAGGTCTCCCTGTCATGCTCCCTTGCGTCCTGTAGCTGTAAGAGATCTGAGAGGGATGTGGACAGTCAGCTTAGAATTCAGAAGTCAGCTTAAAGCTCACCATTCCATAGTACTATCCGCCAAAACTTGGGCAAAGAAAAGCATCTTGTTGTAGCACTCAAAATGTAGCTAGTTCTTTTCTTTCTATATGTTGTTAGGTAAATATACCTCCAGAGGTACGGATAGATAAAGAAGAAAAAGACTTTGCATCTTCTAACTATGGGCCAGATCCTACTGAGGAGCCGGTCCTATGTTTTCAATTATTTTTTTCTTACAGCAGTGACATGAATACACCAGGTCCAAGGAAAGATGTGGTTGTCTCTGGAGTTAAAAAAACCTACCCGTCATTTAACTTCAATGTATTTTATCATTATCCAGTGTGATGAAAAATCCTGCATAAATAGGTGATCAAATCATAGTTGGAAAAAAAGGTTGTGGTTCACACAGACCCCATCACAAATAGGGAATTTGAGATGTTTCAAGATATAATTCACACCTCTGGCGTCATTTTGCAGTGATTCAATAAAGATTAAAAATAAAAAAGTAAATAAATAAATAAACCAAGCCCAAACTGTTCTCTCAACTCACTTTCAAGTCAATACTGCCTAGATGAATCTTTCCAACTGCTAAATTTCCACCTGTGATCAGCACTTTGTCATTTTGTCACCATTTTAAACAATGTCATTTTAAATTATATGATAGTCGCAAAGTAAGTACCTGATGTGTCCAAATGATGAAACACCAATCCCTGCCAAAAACGATAAAGTGGCACACACTTATCAGCTGGGTAAGCCACTTCACTTACGTATTACAGAGAGCTTTTTCATAGCTGAAAAATGGCAGGGTACCAGCAGAGGAACATTTGCAGTCTTGAAATTTTCTCCCACTCTTCACAAATTGAATGGGAGTGGGAACAGTTGGAGGCTTCTAATCTCTATATTTTTTCCAACATTTTCTCCTAGTGCTTTTACAACATCGTTTCATTCGTCATTCATGACTACTTAAAATGCACCTCTAAGAGAATTGTGTACTGCACCATCTGCAAAAATGTGACAAATTATACAGACCGAAGAAACAAACAGGTGTTTGTCTGATCATTTCACTGAACATTTGAGAGATGTTCAGAACAGCAGCAGCCTGTCATCTGTGAAAAAGCACATAATTACAAATGAACTCAGCACCAATGTTGTTATAATGCATAGCATGGGTAACTGCTGTGAAATACATGCTCCATGGATATGCAGAGAGCAGGATTTTATCCCAAGGAACAAGAACTCAGGAGACATCCCTTTGAGCCTGATGGAATAAACTGAGAATGGAAAAATGTAAGTTTTCCCCAGCATAAATGGAAACACTAGCATGGCCAAAGTATTTTTCAGGGCATCTTCCTCATTTAATTCAAGAAGATATTTTATTGTCTGGAAATGCCATACTTGCCTGAGTTACTTGAACCACATTTATACAGTTATAGCATATTATTATTATTATTATTATTATTACATGCATTTATAAGTCATTGTGCACTATCGTGTCTGTGTGGCACTTTATGTGTACTAAACTGGGTCATTAACATTTCCAGTGAAGTGTAACAAAAGGTCATGCTCCCTTGCATCCTGTAGCTGTAAGAGATCTGAGAGGGATGTGGACAGTCAGCTTAGAATTCAGAAGTCAGCTTAGAGTTCAGCATTCCATAGTACTATCAGCCAAAACTTGGGCAAAGAAAAGCATCTTGTTATAACACTCAAAAGTAGCTAGCTCTTTTCTTTCTATATGTTGTTAGGTAAATATACTTCCTGAGGTAGCAAATTACAGCTGTACAGCCCACGACCGAGAGTTCCTTTCCTCAGCTGCCGTGTGCTTCTTTCTCCCTTGGGACAGTTAGTTCCAGGGTTTCAGAAAAATATTGTTCAAATGGCAGGATGGAGATAGAAAGGAATTTTTACGTAACTTGGGCCCAGGCCATTGATGTCAGGACACAGAATTTCACACAACAGTTAACAACACAGAGTGAATGTATCTCTAGAATTTTTGTTATGATTGTACAGGATAAAGATCTAGTAATTGGCTAAACCGGTTTTGAACACAGGGATAATTAGAGCCCCATAATAGATTTTTGCCTCCTAAGACTTCAGTCTCCATTACTTTGGATGTCAATTTCTTTAGGTGGAACTACTAACAGAAGTAATTCAAAACAATGATAGCAATGATAAGTATGAGAGCCTGGATCCCTTCTCTGTCTCTATCAACTCAAATGTATACAATTTATTTAGATACAAAATATCACTTTACAAAATCCTAAAAAGATCCTAACAATTCTCAAAAGATATTGTCTTGTGAAATCAAAGTTTTAAGGAATGACATAAACATGACACCTTGATCTTCAATATAATACCAAGAGTGGTTCCTTGCCAGCCAGGCTGCTGGTCAGTCCTGCAGAAGGTACCCAAAGAAGATCCCACTGTGAGTGTGGCAGCACCACTACACAGCATTCTAGGAGGCTTGTTACTAAGCTTCTGCAAGATACAGGAGAACTTAGCTTGGGAGGGGGACATTGGATAAACCAGACCTCAGCCTGTGGAATAGGGGCTGAGCTGAACTAATCATGGATTGCTAAGAGACTTTTTCCTCTATTTGCAAATAATATTTTCACTCTCCTTATGTTAAAAAGCTTATTTAATGTTTCTTAGTGGATGCCAAGAAGGAGATTTCATCACCTCTTAGTAAGACATATTGTTTCCACTTGTCTCTATGTCTTTTCATCTCACTATCTATGAAGATAATGGCCTTCCATTCCAGTACACAAACCAGCCTCTCTTTCCTCCTTCAAGTGCTTCTTTCAGCTACCCTTTCACTAAAAACCACGACTACTCTTAAAACTTAACCTCATTTCATTCATTTAGCTTACATTATAGTTTAAATGCAAGATGTATTAGAAAACTAAGTGAGCTGGTCACTGCCTTTGCTTTCAAATTATATCCCTTCCTCATCCCTTCTAATGCTTTTATATTTTTGTCCATTCTGATTGTATACTTATTGGGGCAGGGACTCTGTGTCCTTGCTGGTCTGTGAAGTTCAGCTAAAACATCTCTTCCAGAAAAGCATCCTGTCTCAATCTCAAAACATCAAGAGACAGAAAATCCACACTCCCCCTACTAGTTGTTCTAATAGTTAAAATTAAAAATTTTAACAGCGAAGATGATTATTTCACTGCCTAATTTCTAATTTGAATATGCCTGGCTTTGGCTTCTTGTTATGCTCTTCCCTGCAACAGTAAAGAGCTCTTTAGTATACTATATTTTCTCCCCATGAAGGTACTTATAATCAAATCACCACTCAACCTTCTTTTTGATAAAATAAGTAGATTGAGCTCTTTAAGTATCTCACAGTAAGACATATTCTCCAGCCCTTGGATCATTTTTAGGGCTCTTTTATACACCCTCTCTAATTTTTCAGATTCCTTTTTTAAAATGTGCCCCCCCCCCCAAATTGGACACAGTATTCCAGGATTGGTCTCACCAATGTTGTATACAGCGGTTAAATTACCTCCCTACTACTACTCATTAATCCCTGGTTTATACATCAAAGAATCACGAAAGCCCATTTTTGCCATAGAATCACATTTAGACTAGAACTCATGTTGAGTTGCTTGTCCACTATAAGAACATAAGAATGGCAGTACTGGGTCCATCGATGATCCATTTAGCCCAGTATTCTGTCTTCCAACAGTGACCAGTGCCAGATGCTTCAGAGAGAATGATCAGAACTATGACCTCTAAATCATTTTCAGATTCACTGCATCTAATATACAGTTCCCAGTTTTGTACAATTGGCTTGAATTCCTCATTCTTAGATGTATAACTTTGCATTTGGTATTAAGACACATTTTGTTTAAATGCGCCCAGTTTAACAAGTGATTCAGATTTCTCTGTATGACTGTTCTGTCCTCATCATTATTTATCGCTCTGCCAATCTTTGGGTCATCTGAAATTCTAGCAACAGTGATTTTATATTTATGTCTAGATCATGGATTAATATGTTGAATAGTATCAAGACTAGTATCAATCCCTGTGGAACCCCACTGGAAACATCCTCATTTGATGATGAGTCCTCAATGAAAACTACTTTTTGAGATTTGTCAGTTACCCAGTTCTTAATCCCTTTAACGTCTGATTTATTGATATGTATATCATTGTACTCCTATGTTTGGAAATGTTTAATAATGTTTTATATATTATTGGGTATATTTTTTCTCAAGTTAAACGTTGAAGAAAATCTTTAAAAATTCATTCCAGACATTTTCAGTTGCTGCACATTCCCATAAGTGGATATAAGCTTCCAACTCATCACTGCATCAACAACACTCTTTTTAGCCTCTGAGGCATATTCTACAGCACATTAACTATGTAAAATAATGAATTAGGAAATACTTAGAGCTTATGGCTAAAGAACTGATCATCTTACAATTATTCAACCACTCATCTGAGGAAATCTGCATCTTGTGAGTACCCTTCCTCAGTACTGTCAGGCGAAGGACTATTGGTATAGTGTTTTCAATTAATTTAGTATACACAAAGGAGATAAAGTCTGTCAAAAGAAATGGCTTGTGCAAATCTGCTTCAGTGGAATGAACCATTGCACCCTTCACATCTCTAAAAAAGATGATTGCTGGAACTAATAAAATTGTTTGAAATTTTAAGCATCTCTAGGGACTGATCAAAGGACACAGGAAAAAACCTGCATGTGTTATTAAATTTCCCAGTAACCCAATATTATAGTTAGCACAGAGAACCTATGACATATTGGGGTACAATCCAGACCAGTGAGGAGGTGTGTCACCCCTTCTCTCTAATCTGGGGTGCCTTGCAATGCCTTGCTGTTGTAGCTCCCAACCTGGACTGTTCACAGCCAGCCAGATGCATATAGGTCACTCCCAGATGTTTGCGTAACTGCAGCCTGCCAATCACGTCCTGGATTTCACCAGCCTTGGTTATACTGCAGGGTGATACCAACACACTCCCACTCCTGGACTTGAAATCCCCAGAAATGTATGTTGTGTACTGTTCAGCCCTCTCCTGACAGTCCAATTATATTAAGTCTATTATTCCTTTAAAGGAATAATATACACTAGCTTGCTATCTTAAATAGAGTTACCCAGACACTTCAATTTAAACACACTGGATTAGATAAAACAATAAAACAAGTGTATTAATTACAAAGAGAGATTTTCAGTGTGAGTAATGAGGCATAACAGTCAGAATTAGTTACAAGAAAAAATAAAGATCAAACTCTTACTAGTGACTAATTTAACAAACTATATTCTCACCACATGCTTCCAGCAAGATTTCTGATCAAACTCTTCAGGTCAGGACTCCCCCTCCCCAGAGTCCAACAGCTATTTTATTCAGTACAGAAGTTTCCAGGGTTGCTGAGCAAAAGAGAAAAAGAGAGCAAAATGCACCACCAAATGAAGCCACACAAGACTGGTGGTAATCAAATCCCCCCTTTTTTTTCTTTAAGTGTCCTTTACTTCATAACAAACTTTGTCTAGGTGCCTACACTACCACTGAATATGTTACCAGTCTCTATCTTTACCTTTCATTTTTTATCCCAGCTCCATATTCTGTCCAGAACTTGGTCTGGTTTGCTACCTGATTTGTACAAACAGCTGTAGTTGGGAGAGAACTGATGAACCAAGCCAAATGAAATTTTAGTTTCAAACTCAAACCTCAGTTTGGGTTTGTCAAATGATTCATTAAAATTTGCAAATCTATCCAGGGAACCTACATCCATTTTTTAGCAGATCTAGGTTAATGTATAGCTTTAAATACATTTTGATTTGAGTTTCTGAGTGCCTTCAAAACTCAAATGGAAACAAATCAATGGGTTTAAACAAGAATCAGTATTACAGACAGGGTTGGCATGTCAGATCCACTATCGCAGGTGAAAATGGTGAGTAACTATTTTGCTATTGGCATAGCCCTATTTTTGATGGTAACTAAATACATTTTGTTGATGCTAAGAATACTGAAATGCTTGTATATGGTCAAGTTCCACTGCTTTTGATGAACTAATATGTCTGTATAGAAAACAGAACACTGAGCTGTCCTTAGTATTGAAATAATAATTTACTGACCTTAATAACTGCACTGTTTGGAAACAGAATACCATAAAAACTTCAAAGCTATAAATATGAAGAGAGATTAAAAGAAGAATGTGTCTGGGCCCATCAGTTTAGGTTAATTTAGTTGGACTATCAATGCTATAGGGTTAGCATATCAGTACAATTTGTTCTTCCTTTCCCCTTCATAAACTGTAGGGCAAGCCTTTTCCTTTTATAAATTGCTACTAGGTGTTTACTAACCATTAACTTAAAAATGGCTTTAATTTCTCAGGTTGTAATTAGTTATGGTGATTGCTTCAGATCAGGCATCAGCCTGTCAGCTGTCTCAGATTATGAATGCAAGTCATCTCTCCCTCTCTCCCAGTCATGGCAATTCATTAGTTCTGCTGTTTGAGAGCAGCTGTACCATTTGAGATGTAATTTATTCAGATTCCCTCAATATTATTGCTGAAGCGTGGGAAGATAAGTGATTTGATGAGGCTATGTATTTACTGTCAGATAACATTATAGGTTGGATATGTGGTCAGAAGTGATAGGAGTTTATGTTTTGTCACAAATGTTGCCCTTTCTAAGAGAAAAGATTAAGTTACATGAGGCAAAGGACAAAATCCTCTAACATGTCAGTTATGTCATATACAGTTATCCATAAAACACTCCAAAGGAAACCTTGTTGACATGATTACAATTTCACCTCACTGTCCCTGTTTACTGATACAATTTTGTAAAAGCAGCTGCACTAGTTAAAAGTGTTAAATGGAAAGGAAAAGATAACACATTTTGCCTGGTTAGTGGGCAGAGTAGGGTGTGTCAAACCCAAATCCACTTTAAATGCTAAACTGTTATTGAGAAATGTGGAGATTCAAGGTATAACTCGCACTCAGAAGGTTCTTCTCTGTGAAGAACATCACTGAATGTCTTTTGAGCAGGGCTGGAACAAAACTAAAACTCCTTGGACCTCACTGCATCTTTTACTCACACAAGTGTTCCATTAGTTTCATTGGGAATACCCTCAGAAACACTCACCAGTGTTAGTGAGGATTGTAAAGTCAGGTCCATAATGCCCACCTCTGGTTTGACAAGCAAGTGTTCTCTTCTCTAGCACATTTCCTTGGGTTTTCAGTCTTCTAATATTACACTGGTATCAATGAAAGCTACTGCTTTTGATCATTAGGCTCTCTGGGCCTATAATACATCCATCTTTCTAATACTAAAAACAAAGAGATCTCAACACAATTGTTCATGATACAATGCTATGAAAGGGGCTGATTTTCTAACCTGTATTCTTATTGATGGTTATGTTACTCCAAAAATAGAAACTCGGAGCCTGATCCAAAGTCCATTGAAGCAAAAGGATGTCTTTCTATTGACTTATATAGGATTTATATAAGGTCCTAAGTGATAATGTTCGAAAAGCAACAGCACTTTAAATATTTTGAGAATTCTAGCCATATTTAATGTTATTTCTTCCCTTAAAATTAATTTAGTTTAGAGGAAAATGTGTATTTTCCACAAAACAGAGTTCTTTACTAGATCCCAACAAGCTGATACTTATTCAAAATGGTTCTTATTTGGGAGACTTCATTTATAAAATTTAAGATGCCCTTTTTCATGGGGGAAAAGAAAAAAAAGAGATTCCCCCCCCCCAAAAGTACTTTACCTCAGTAGTAACCGTCTGAATTCTAATTTCCACTTCTAAAATTAGGTATGGTTGACTACAAGCTCATAAGTCACCTCCTCCTTCTGTTAGAAAAAATGATGGGTAAACCTCAGAAGGTTTTGTTTGGATAAGCATACAAAAAGTCTAGAAAATTCAGACAAGTTTGCATATCTCCTCACTATCCCGACTTGTGCCATGATCCCTTCATAGTTTTTAACTCATCATCTCCCTCTCAGTGTCCAAAACCAATAATTTGACTTGGATCATCTGGCTGTAGGTTTGCTCCTCACTCAAAGGAGCAGACAGGTCCCTCTATTGTCGGTCTACACTGTCCTTCCCTCAACATCACAGGTAGGGGAAAGTACAGACAGTATCTGGACATTGATTTAAATAAGATTCTTTCCACAACAGTAGCATCCAAACACACACACACTTTTGGAAAACTGCTTTATATTTTCCCATTTTTCTAGTAATGAAATGTCATGAACTCTAACATCCCTTTCATGGTTTTAAATCCAATATCCTTACCGTCTCCCTGGCTTCTGCATTTTGATTTGCTATCTTAGTTCACAGTAATCTTTGGTTTTGCATGTGTGCTCCTGGGTACAGGCCAAATATTCTTAAACACATCTCAAGAGAAAAAACTGGGAGGTTGACTCTTATGTGAAGAACTGTTGTTTAGTTTTTGGTGTTTTTACCTACACCGAGATAAACTACTACACACTTTCAAAAAGAATGCTCCAGGTATTAAAGTGTCATCTCTAACCCTGTGTAGTATGTACATCTTTATATCTCTATTTTCATATATACATATACACACATTAATTTTAATCAGGAAACCTGCGTTGAAATGCCAATAGAGAAAGAGTTGTTATGGATGACACTTCATTTCTGGATATAGCTAGGAAGATTAATGCCTAAGCCTGCAGCTTGTCCATTACTATCTTTAGCTTATCCAGAAATGAAGTGTAACATATGACAACTCATCCTTCATTGCTTGAATGAAAACCCCAATGCCATTTCATTTTAGTTCCCAGTATTTATCCATCAAAAATGCTCATTCAAATATGAAACCTAAATTCAGATCATTTTGAAGAAATTCAGAATGATCCCTTTCACTATATATTGTCTTTTAATTAATACTTTCAATCTCTTACTGTGTGAAGCACGAGAAGTGAAATGGAGATAGTTCTCTTAGATACAAATGAATACACCTAGAATCTACTGCTTGGAATCATAAGAGAGAGAACTGAGTGATTAATTCCTCTTGAATAATTTATTTTGTGGTGGTTGTTTTTTTTATGAATTGTCCACAGTGAACACAAATTATTCACTCTATTTACACACACAATTCATACTCTATACAAGTAGTGTGTGGGTAGCACATTGCATAGTATCTGATATCTGAGATGGTACTGTTCTCCTCTGGCTTTGTTTGGGCACATGCTATTGTTTCTTTTCCCTAACTGGATCAGAGTAACTGTTAAAGTCAGGATTCTGCTGTGTATACGCACCTTTAGAAATTGAAAATTTGCTATCCACAAATTGGGCTTATTTCTCCTTTCACTTGATCTACTGATTTCACCTGAGTGATTCCTGATTCACACCATTATAAGAGACGAATCAGGCCCAAACTCCCTACTATTCACTCAAAACTTTCCATTTCTCCAAACATTCCCGCAAGAAACACACTTGTCCAGATCCTGTGCACAGCACAAGTTGTGAGGGTGCAAATGTATTATAAAGCTCACCTTTGCACTTCCTAATTCTGGGGCTATTGTGTACAGGGCTGGTCCACCAGTGTAAATTATAGCAGGCCTCAGGCAGCTCTAATTTACTGCTAAGATCTTCAAAGAGTAAGAACCACAGCCAGGGACTGATGTGGTTGTAATACATTATGGCCACCCCTGCTAGCCTCTAGACTCTCTTCACTGAGAGTACCCCCTTTACACTGGTGGTATTCCTTGGACCAGTTATACCAGCAACACAAAGCAACCACTTGACACCAGAGTCTTGGTCCATTAGCCAGAACAGGGACAAAAGCAAACACTAACAGGGCAGGAACACAACTGAAGTTTAACTATTAAAAAAAATGACTGAACATTCATGAAAAATACTTTGTAGTGTTCACTTGGCTCTGCTAATACATATTCATAACTAAGATACAGTTTTAATAGGGTGGCTGGAAAGGGCACAGAAGTAATTGCTTGGAATGGAAATGATCACTGTAGGAAAACTCTTTCTTTCTTTATGCCAAGTCTCCTATTTTGTAAACAAGTTATTTAAATTGTGTAATAATGGGTTCAGACAAAGTCTGATTTTGTCATAAACAAACAAGGAAAGCTATGTTTTGTTTTCTTCTGAGTAGCCACTACAGACTCAGCATGGCATGTTCTTCTCAATGTGGTGACACTTGCTGAGAGATTATGTTCCTATTCAAAAAGCATTTTTCAAGGGAAAAAAGTGCATAACTGTAGTGCATTTGTAAACTGCATAGAATCCTGGATTCCATTATATTCTCAGCAAATCATGTAAAGTATAGGGATAGTGATGAATTTGGGAGTGAGGAATGTTAAAATTTTCTAACTCAACAGTTACTCAAGTTTAATTTTTCAGTTTTTCTATATTGTTGGAACAGATCAGGAAGAGTAAAATATATTTTACTCACTTCCTCATAGTTAAACTGTAGTTAACCACCTTAGAAAGGACATTTCTAAATGTGGAAGTTACAGGTTATTCAAGAGTTCAATTATGGGAAAGCATATTTTCTGAATATTTTACTCCTAAAGTTACAGAGAACGGAGACCAAAAGAATCAGAATCACACAATCAAGCAATGCACACTAGGTTTAGACACTGTAGAGAACGGGACTTCAGGGGAAGGAAGGAAGGGAAAATACATGCATTGGAAATATCACTTTTTCAGTTCCTCAGTAGTCTAACACATTGTGATTAAATTATGTAAATTTAGGAAGGCCCAAATTCATGCTGCTCAAAAAACCAGCATAACTGGCCAAGGAGGTTCACCCCAATGAAAGAGAATCCTCTCCAGTTGTGTAGAACTGGTTTGGCGGTTCAAAGAGCCCTCTGTTTCCTCCTACTGCAAATTTAGGGGACAATGCTGGGGAGAGGAAACATGTCCAGTGCTTTAGCAATAATGGAACAGAAAGGACTAATTACTTAACATTAGAATATAAATCTTCTGAGTTAAATGTAGCTTTCAAACAAAGTGGAAGCAAGAACAGGTACATACAAGAGAGTTCTTAAATGACTTAATAGAACACTAAGTACCTACTATATTATCATAGGCAGAACTTGTAGCACTTATAAAGGTTGCCTATCACTTCATGTTATAAAGACCCTGTTTTCAGTTGTTTGTAACTTTGCCAGTCTTTAAGCATTTGGTTTGAAATTTTCAATGCTGGGTGTCTGGCTCAGGCTGAATTGTTTTGGAAAATTTCAGCTGAACAGATTTCAACAAAAGATATGTTGTTTTGATTTAGTGCCGCTATGTTTTGAAGCAGAGACTTGAAATTTGGCAAGTGGAGTGGGCTTTTGTCAGGGATGTGTCTTTTGTTATCCCCATAAAAATCCATCCATATTTGGTCAAGTTATAATCCTTGAAATATTGCAGTTTGCATATGCTCAGAAGAGACTTACTAGAGATTAAAAGCCAGAATCTAAGAACATTCTATATTCAGTCAACATGTTCAAGCCTCTCTCAGCTCCCAGTGGGGACCAAAGTGTGCCTGTACCATCCCCTCAGAGTGACTGAGGATGCTCCATCCCAGGGCTTCAGGGGCAAAGCTGCACTTGCCCTGCAATGGCTTCTCCAGGCCAGACTGGGGTTGGACACCAAGAGTGACAGCAGGAAGCCTGTCTCTCACCTGCTTAGGCAGTGTGGAGAAAGAAGCCATCTGATTTAGGGTACGTCTATACTACCTGCCGGATCGGCGGGCAATGTTCGATGTATTGGGGATCGATTTATTGCGTCTCGTCTAGATGCGATAAATCAATCCATGAATCAATGCCTGTACTCCACCTCAGCAGGAGGAGTAAGCGGAGTCGACGGGGGAGCCGCGGTAGTTGACTCGCCACCATGAGGATGGCCAGGTAAGTCGAACTAAGATACTTTGACTTCAGCTACGCGAATAGCGTAGCTGAAGTTGCGTATCTTAGTTCGAACCCCCCTTCCCCAGCTAATGTAGCCCAGGCCTAAAATGCAAAAGGGACAAAAGCTGGATTGGGGGAAAGGAAAAGGGTAGACTGGGACAAGGAATCTGATGAGGCAGGGAGAATAACTGTGACTAGGAGTGGGTGGGGGGCTGGTACTGGCTTTGCAAGCAGTCTGGCAGCTGAGGGAGGCTGGGAATGAAAGCTGGTGAGAGAAAGGGGAGCTGGGAGCCATTTGGCTGGCATGGGGAACAATGAGATCAGGCGAGGAACTGGTGGAGGGAGGGACATTGGGACTGAAGGAACCCGGGACAAGAAGCCAGGGGCGGGGGAAGAAGGGGAAGACTGAGATTGAGTGAAGAACCCTAGGAGGGAGACTAGAACAGGGAGTCAGTGGGAGGGAGGGGAGAGGTAGATCAGATGAAGAGCTAGGAGGAGTGAACTAGGACTTGCTTGTCAAGGAAACTGAGGCCAGCAGCTGGGGTAGGAACATGGTGGGGAAAAGACAGGACTGGGACAGATATGGATTGGAAGGGATGGGACAGAAGGGGTCAAGCTTGGGAGAAAATGGGTAGATGAGTCTGTACCCACTAAAGCACATTCCCCAAGATTCCCGAGTCTCACAATTCCTCAGCTGTCAGCAAATAACTGTGAAACCCACTGGCAGAGTAACCCATCCTCCTCTAGTGCTGGTCCGGACCAAGGATGACAACCTACTATTGCTATCAATTACTCCATTAACTCTAGTAGCAGAGTTCTGTGTGGTGGATCTAAAGGTTCCAACCCTATTGATATCCCTGGTGGAGTCAATATAATGCTACATGATGAAATTTCTGTGGGTTTTTTTTTTTTTTCACTTTGCTTTTTTAAAAAAACATAAAACATTGAAAATAAAAATACTATATTAAAAGAACATTACTAAAATTTCAAAATCAAGCTGTCAAATGTTAGGAAATATCAGAATTAAGATTTCCTGTGGAAAAAATAGTGTGTGATCATGTAATTAAAGACTATATCATAATGCATGCATACAAGTGGAACAAATTAAGCTTGCAAAGGCAGCCTTAATTCTGGCATTTTCCTGACATTTGAGTGCTTAACTTTGTAAACTTAATAATATTTTGAATGTAGTTTTTGTATTTAATATATATAAAGAATATCATATGTACATACTGATATGAATGATATATTATTTCTGGACTTATTCCTGATCCTAGTGAATTTGATGAAAACTTTGCCATTGATTTCTATGACAGCAATATAAATTATATTATTATTATTATTATTAATTTGTATTACAAATAGTGCTTAGATGCCTCATGGACAATTCTGCTAGATACGGTACCATTCACATGTTAAGAAACAGTCCCAGCCCCAAAGAATTTATAATCTAAATTGACAAAGCAGCTTAAATGAAATAGTAGCATCTCAATTTTGCAGAAGGAACCCAATCACAGAGATTAAGTCACTTGTTCAAAGTCACACAGGAATGCTGGGAATTGAACCCAGATCTCCAGGGTCCCAGCCATTGCATTACCCATGAGACTATGCATCCTTTTTCTGTGTTCTGTCTATCTATGTTATGTTAAAAGAATTCCTTTTGTAATCCCGGTAGCCCTAAACATAACAGGCTGGCGAGCTTTCTGTATTATCCAATGAAGGTTTGACTAAAAAATTATGTAGCTCACCAAGAACATGTAAATTTTTTCATTAATTGTTCTGGTTTAGCCGACAGAACTGTAAAGAAAGCAAAGCTTGAATGATTGTATCTGGGACAAAGCATAAATAACATAATTTAAGGGGCACCACACAAATTCATTATAAAATGCTGAAATAAGAAATAAATGTTTTTTACTTCCTTAATAAAATTAGGATGGTCTCCTCATTGTAATGGAAGAGCCCCAGGAGTTATAATGGAACAATACAAGAGCTGTTATAGAAGTTCAACAGTCAAGGGTATTCTCTATGCAAAATTGTAAAGAGTCTTACTGAAATCTTGCATTCTCCTTTATAATTCACCCAGGAATGGTGCTATTCCTACAGGGTAAATACAGTGATATCAATCCTTGCATACAATCATGCACATACAGTCAATTCAACAGTGAGACTGACAGAAAATCAAGGATCATTAACATGTATTTGTATGAATTTACTCAACCTTTTCATTTACTTCAATGAGCTTTGATTCAGGCCCCTTGTAGTGTAAGTATAGCACCTATAGGAGCCCAAATTATGGGCCAGGACCTCATTGTGCAAGGTGATGTACAAACATCAAACAAAAAGACTATTCCAGTGAGCTGCTTAGCATAGGTCCCTCCTGGAAAGCACACAGCACATTTTCAGGGTCACCATCAGCAAATAACATTTGTAATAGGAGAAATTCACAGTTTGGTTTGTACAAATATATTTGGCCTTGACCCTACAGTCCTTATACAGGCAAATATCCACTAAAGTCAAGAGAGTTCCCAGAGTGAGAAAGACCAGGACATGCCAGTAAATCTAGCACGCTCAACTGCAAACATTCATCAGTACTGCATAGTAAATGGGGAGGGAGGGGAGTCCCTCTTTATTAAAAAAAATACAAGTTATCACTAAAGTTGTGGCAGGGCTTAGCTAAATATTTCAGTAAAGCATTGTTAAATTGTGTAGCATGCACTAAGTATTTAATGTCAAATGACAACCTGACGCCTTTTTCATTTTGCAGAAAGAATGGTTTTGCATAAGGTTAGTTAGACTGGGGAAAATGTTATTATAGAAAATCACCGGAGGATTAATTATTTACAGTGAGGTTGGGATTCATTGCCTTCCCTCATTTACGATGATGCATTGACTGCTAACATCAGGTATTTTAGAACACAGCTTTCTTTCACTTGGGAGCATTTTTTTTTTTTTTTGGAACAGTGAAAATGATGGACACTTGGCAGACACACCTTAAATGTGCCTTTTTTCTTGACATTGGAATTGTCTTTGGTAACTGAAAGAGAAACTCATCTGAGCAACTTTTTCCACTGGGAGTATTTGTCATTTCTTTGGACTTCACGTTTAATGTGTTTGGAGAACTCAGAGTAAAGAGTCTGACTGACATTCAGGTTGCTTGCTGGTAAGAATCTCATAACTAATTTGTAATGCCTGTCATTCCGGAAAAAGCTGGTTGTGCTGAAATCAGTATTTTTTTTTCTGGATGCGGCAGGGAATCAACCTGTTAAATAAATCTCTGGAGGATTAAAAAAAGAGAGGTAAATGAATGACAGGTCTTAGGAAAAGCTGTTAACACATGAACACCATAAAGGAGCACTAGAAGAAACTTGCTCATTAGAATTGTCCAGGATTTGGATACACCACCTGAAATAAAGAGATTGCTACCATTCTCTGCTTCCCACCTCATGTACTAAAAAGCAGAATAAATATATTGTAGATACAAGGAGAGTTTCTTCAGTATGAATATCTTGATTATACCTAGTTCTTGCCTTCCTTTGCACTGAAACCTTAGTGAGTATTCTCTGCATTTGCGTTTTCTAATCTACCATTAACACTGCAAAGGCAAGTGAGTAAGTACTTCTCTGTATTGATGCCTGGCCATGCAATAATTTCAGAAGCAGTTTTACATCATAGGAAAGGTTCATTCTAATGAATGGGACAGTAGGTCAAAACAATTGCTGTTTTTCTTTTAAAAAAATTAAGGAAATTAAATGCAAAAATTCAGGCAAAGGTCACACAGTTAACAACGTGTAATGGGAATACAAATGATCAGATTCCCACATTAATGTTCACTTGGCCATGTTGTACATTTTGAGGAACTATGTATTTCAAAATACGAAGTATTTCTTAGTAAGCCAAATGTTGAGTGTTATTTTGTGCCTTGGAAAAGAAGGGGAGTAAAGAACCTCTCCAGCTCTTTGCTCTGCCAACCCAGACTCTGGGTCTGTGTGGGGCACACTTTTCTCTCTAGATGGTCTTTCCTTTGAAACAGTGGAAGAAGAATAGGGAGTGGGAGAAGCCCTCACTCTATTCACATTACTATTGGCCAGAATAGGTGACTAGCCACGGGAGAGGAAATAAGCTCTGTCCTTTATAGGTCACAGCAACTTGTTCTTCCCTCCATTTTGGGCAAGAGGGGAGCAAGGAAGGAATTGTACTTCAGAGGGGTATGTCTCTGACGGACAAGGCCTCCTGGGGTAGTACAACTTGCTCATCTCTCCTTGATCAAGTCTCTGCCTAAAGACAATTATTATTAACAAACATTAATATTCCACAAATATATTTGTATTCTGGTAGTGCTTAAGGATCACAACTAAGTTGGGTACCATTGTGTTAGTTAATTATATGAAATATAGTTGTTTAACTGTTGCATTCCTGGGCTTTTTTTAAATGTTAAAAGCACCAACTCTGGCTGCTTTAGGAGGGGTGCTCCCAGAAAGAAAGGATACAAAGAAATTCTTTCACTCTCCTAGCACTACTACAGAACAGAAAGCAATATTTTGGCTACACACACTCCAGGAATGCAATGGGGGATGAAAGCAGGCCAATGCTACCAGGAGCTTATCCAAGCGGGTGTGTCTAAGCAAGGTCTGAGGGTAGCCATGTCCAGTCCAATCTCCTCACTTCTCTATCAGCCAGCTGTTGTGGAGTTGCCCTAGGTAAGCTCATGCTTCACAGGCTGCAGTAGCCACCAATGAGCACATACCTACAAACAGCCCTGAAGTATTATGGCCCCCGCTGACTTAAAGAGAAATCATTCTTCTAGGGGCTCCTGCTCGGCTGTTATCTCTCTTCATCATGCCTAACTGCAATATGCTTAATTTGTCCCCAAATGCACAATTTTAATATTGCATTGGAAAAGTTCTCTTAATAAACTGCCTTTTTATTTTGCCTGACAATAAAACAGTATGCTGCATTTTGTGTGTTAATTTCCTGGAGTTTGTCAAAGGTGAATACTTTAACCTTTGAAACTCGGAAAGGATGGGGATGTTATCATGGCTTACAAAACTGTTTCCTGCAATCACTGAGTTCTCTGAAAAATGGTTCATTTTCCCCCTGTCCATTGCTTTTCTGGCTACCATCAATACCTAATTGCTGTTCTACCATTAGCCTACTTTTTGTTGCTGAGAGCCTCCACATCATGTTGGATCTGCTATCCCTCAAGCAACACAGCTAAAACAGACCTAAGACCTGGAGCTTTTTGATGGTCTTTGGTGTGACTGCTATTAGCTGTCAATACAATTGAAAACAATTGTTTTAAGTTTAACTAAAATTGAAGTACTACTCTTAACACAGAAGCCCCAAAAGACTGCAATAAATATACACATTTGACCAGTTTCATTGGGAGATAACAGCTTTTTTGCACAATCCACTGGGTACGGTTAAGTTTTCTTTTGATAATCAAGTCTACACTTGTGAAACTGGGGCTGAGTTTTGACTCAGATGCTGCTATTACTGCTGACATCTGCCAAGATTCTTTAAAACTTTATCTTCAGACACTCCATCCCCTATTGTGTGACCAATGGTGAGTTTTAAGGAAAAAATCATAATTTATAGTCAGTCTGAGGATGTCTCGCCACAGTGCATTTAAAAGCCCACTATTTCATAGCATGCTACAATCCTATAATCTCTACAATGTTTGAGATTTAGAGGCTATAAAAATTTTCACTGTTCTGGAAGAGTAAAATCAAAATACAAACTATGTGTCATTGATTGTTCTTCATGGCCTTTAATATTGGCCATACCCCTACACTCTCATGTCCTTCTACCCATCTGGTTCAGTTAATTGGGTCTTCTGATAACAGACTCTGCCTCAACATATAGAAAGAAACACAAAAAATATATAGAAATAAATGCTGTTTGCAGCGTTGTGATAGCTGTATTGGTCCCAGAATATGACAGAGACAAGGTGGGTGAGACAATATCTTTTAATAGACCAACTTCTGTTGGTGGAAGAGACAAGCTTTCAAGCTGCATGGAGCTCTTCTTCAGGTGAAGAAGTTGGTGCATTACAAGATATTACTAAATGACTCCCAGAGAGTCCTTTAAAGTCTTGTGATACCTTCAATTATAATGATTTTTACATTGTCTTTCATCTAAGGTCCCAAAATATGTTAAAAGGAAGTATTTCTTCACATAACACATAGTCAATCTGTGGAACAATAGGGGATGGATCACTTGATGATTACCTGCTCTGTTCATTCCCTCTGAAGAACATGGCATTGGCCACTGTAGGAAGACAGGATACTCGGCTAGATGGACCATAGGTGTGACCCAGAATGGCTGTTTTTATTTTCTAACAAACAATTCACTTCTAAAGAAAAGTGACAAAGGATGGTCTTGTGGCTAACTCAAAGGACTGATTCTCAGAAGATCTGAGGGCAGTTCCCAGCTCTGCCACAGACTTCCAGACTTCCTGTGAGACCCTGAGCAACTCCTTAATCTTTCTGTGTGTTGGTTCTCCATGTGTAAAATGGAGATAATACTGCCTTTCTCCAACCCTTTGTCTATCTGGACTATCAATTCTGCTGGGCAGGTACTATCTCTTATCATGTGTATTTACAGTGCACATCAAAATAAGGCCTTTATTTCTATGTGCTATGTAATGGAAATAATAGTAATAACCTGGAAACAGTGAACATTCAGACATTTCAAGAGGAAAAACTTGGAAGTAGTTTACTAAATAAAACAAAACCTATCCCTCTACCACAGATGTTTAAGATTATGATAATAGACCACAGGTATTCTAATATTATATTTCATCTTATAATGTCACCTCATCTTGCAGCCATCCAACAGTATATGTGGAAATCTCTTCCTGTATATAACATATTACATCTCACAGCCAAACTAGCATTGATTAACTCATATATTCTGTTTGAACCTTACAAACGTATAGAATATACAAATTAATTTTAGATTTAAGTTGGATGAAAGAGATGCTAGGTTGTATGAATGGCACTGAGCCTATAGAACAAAGCCCATAGGCAATTTAGAAAAGAAAGCACTGATCCCTGACTCCAATTGTGATATACATTTGGGGAATAGAAGAATGTGTGTAAAGGGGTGGTTAAGCCACCTTTGTGATCCCCCATCTTGGGTGGGTTGGATGCTAGGCTGGTTCTCTAATGTAAATTAGAGCAGCCTGAGGGTTGTTGTATGGTCCCAAGAGACCAATATGGTAGTAAGAGTGCACTTAATCCCTGGACTCCCCTTCTTTCTTTTGGCCACACCTCCTACATGGGTCACAGACAGGGAGGTGCTGAGAGACCCAGAACATCAGCTCTACACCACTAGAGGATTCTCCCATGCTAAGGTGAGCCTACTCTACTGAATTAAGCTGCCTTCGCCATTGCAAAGTGGTCCCAGTGAAAATAAGTATCAAGGTCAAATTCTGAAGGCTTGATTATGATCTCATTTGCAGTGATGTAAACCATGGAACTCCACCGTATCAGCAGAGTTACTCTATGTAAAACTGGTGTAAAGCAGAATCAGGATCAGTATACTTCTTTGTATGGTATCCCAAACTCAGTTAGTTTAATAAACAGAAATATTTCTAGGGAATGCCTTGAACAAACAAAATAAGACAGAACAGTAATGACATGCATCCTACATCCCACAGTCCAGAAATGCAGGAGGCCAGATTACAATCCTAATACATCTTTTTTATACCTCTCCACCAATCTAAAAGAGCCATAAAATTGTTTTTAAACTATTTTACTAGGAACTCCCCTTGCATATGGGGTGATGGTATTGGTCCAGTATACTGTGACATAATCACAGCATGTCATGTGCATCTGTTTGGGAGGAGATGTGTATGGCTGGAGCACTTTCACTCTCCAGCAACTCCCAACAGCCCCTTAGTGTGTAATTTAGAGCAGCCCAGGATTGGGGTTCAGGGGAGAGAGGAAGGGTGGCTGTAAAGGTGATGAAATGACAGGTACACCTGAGAAATGAACCAAGTTGGCTTGCATTCAATGATTTAGTCAAATTGTGGAAAACTTATTTTGGAGTGTTTTCAAACAGTGTAATAGCCAAGGGTGTCGTCCAATATGCAAATAATGGAATACTATAGATTCTTTCCTGTGCACAAAAAGTTATATCTTCCTCAACACTAGAGATTGTTGAAAATGCCGGTGGTTTTTCTGCTTCAATACAGAAAATTGCTTTCAATGAAAGAAAATTTAGCAAAATTTTTCCATTTTTATCAAAACTTTTGGTTTGTTATTGAAAATGAACATTTTTTTGTGAGCTCCATCCAAGTTTTTCATCTTTTGGTGGTTTCATTTTTTAACAAAAACCCTAAGAAGAAATTTGACATTTTTTCCTCTAAAGGTTTTCCAAGGGGAAAAGAAATATTTTATGAGCATCTCCACTCAAAACAAGTGTGATTTAATGCCTTCTATCCTTCTTCTGTCAGAACTGTAGCTTCCAGTTTAAAACTACCTTACAAAATGTATCCCAGCACTTTGGTAAAATAAAATGCATTTAGGTAATGCTTAGTAGGCGTATCACCTGACTTCATTGAACCAATTAATGACTACATTAGTGATCTCCAAGAGGAAGCAAACAACTCATTAATTAAATTCACAAATTGGAAGGACTTGCAAACACAAGTCAAGAAAGAAGAATATCACAGAGGTAGGGTTGCCAACTCTGTAATATTTAAAAACTGGACACTATACTCCAGCAAGAATGCCAAAACCTCCCCCGCCCCACCTCTTCCCCCTGAGGCCCACCCTTCCCCGAGTCCCTACCCTAATTCGCTTCTCTTCCCCTCTTCCCCTGTCACTCATTGCTTTTCCCTGCCCATCCACCTGGGTTGGGAGGGACTCACCTTCAGAGCCAGGGCTGAGAGCTTCAGCCACCTGATGCAGGTAGGAGGTGGCCCTGGCTAAGATGGGGCTGACCCGGGTGATGACCTGGCACCTTTCTACCTACCCTGCCTGCAGTAACGGGACTTTGGGTGTCTGGTCAATTGATCTGAACGGACACTGTCAGGTCTCCTTTTCAGCTTGACTTTCCGAGTGAAAACTGGGCACCTAGGCACCCGACAGAGGGTTTTAGAAAGAGTAGAAACATGGGTAGAAAATAAGATTCCACTTGGAAAAGAGCAGGCTAATAATACATCTAGATAAGGTTGACCCTTTTCAACCCGAGCAACTAGTCAAAGTTTGGGGCTCTGTGGGCACTGCAGCTGGGAGAAATTGGTGGTAGCCAGGTAGTTCTTTAGTGAAGTCTTCTTTACAAGAAGCATACAAAATCCTGTGTCTCTGAACACAGAAGGAACCAACAACAAAAAGGAGCAGTTTCTTAGCTTACCAGTCCTTGCAAGCATCTTAACCAACACCAGACCCAAAGGCTCTCTCTCTAGCTTATTTCCAGGGTCACACTGTTCTTACAGGTTCCTACTTAGCTTTTCTGGCCTTTTTTCCCTCATTCTCTCTCTCTCAATCTGTTCTTGTCTGTGACCTATGTATCTATGTGTTCTCTCACACTCCCACACACACCTATTCAACAATATTCATCCCCAAAGCTCCTAGGCAGCTTGACACACACTTTCGATCTTAGGTGGGGCTTATATTTATGGTTATCCTTATTGAGGGGTGAGTTCACATCTATCAACCTCAACAGGATTTTGATTCACCCCATAACAAGGTTTCGCCTAGCTCGTTAACATAAAATAAACATTCAAAGGGAAAGAGAAATCTGAGACATTTATTTTATATGCACACAAACCCCTTTTGATAATTAATGATAAAAATAGTTTGTAGGAATTTCACTTTTAGGCCTCTAAATTGAGTTCAAAGACCTTAATCATACAGAAATTATAAAACTAAAACAACAATAAAAAAGGCAATCCAATCCATACCATCACAGCAAAGGATCAGACAAATATCTCCTAATCCAATTCTTCCCTGCTCTGGCCCCTCAGATATCTGGGAAAGTAGATGGGATTTGCAGAGTTCCCTAAAATCAGCACATCCAGGCTGTGAATCAATTGTACAGTTTGGGGGGAAATCATGGTACATGTTCTCCCACTGAAACCAAGGAAGTGCCAGCTTGTGAATTTCTGGAAGAAACAGCATATTTAACGTACATCACAAATATGATGATGCCAAGCTGAAGATTGTTGCAAGCACCACCAGTCCGGGCAGAAAAAGGTGAGACCTAAGGTTTGATTTAAAGTTCACTGAAGTCACTGGGAGTCTCTTCTAATGGGCTTTGGATCCAGACCCCAAGAGAGGTGTGGAAAATTAAATTCAACCTACAGAAAAGCCAGTTAATACATCAGGGAGTTGGAAGGTGAGAAGAAAGGAAATGATCTGAAAGATATTTAGCAGGAGGGAAATAATTTGAAAATGTACAGAAAAAGGCCTAAGGCTGACAGTGGACAGCTAATTAGATATGAACTTTTAATTTGATAAGGCAGCAAAGAATGCTAATGTGATTTTACACTATATTCACAGAGGTATCATGTTATGGACCATAGAGCTAATTAAATGTCCTCCCATAGAGAACTTAGGGGACCAACTTTAGAATACTGCACAAAGTTCTGGATGTCACACCAGAAAGATATTCAGACAAACTGGAAGGAATTCAGAGAAGAAGAACTCAAATGATTAAGGGATGAGAGAGACTGATTTCTGAAGTTTAAAATAACACTTGAATTATACAAATGTTATATAAATGACAATGAAGGATGTGTGTTGACAAGATAAGGGAGGAATTGTTCAGGTGTTTGAGAAGCTATAGTTATGGGATGAAACTGAGCAAGGTGAAATTAGGCTAGAGGTGAGAAAATACTTTCTAATAATGAACCAGGCAGGACAAAGCAGTCATTAATACATTGTAATGAAGAGTGTTGCATTGGCAGGGGAATGGACAATGCCGTATTGTCAGGAAAATAGATGCAGCACTTCACAGATATTCCCCCCTCCAGTTTCTAATCATATTATCACACTGCTCTTTTTAGATCACATAGATTTCACTCCAATATAAATAACTTAAAATTGTAATCATCTATTAAAAGAAGTGATCAGGCACACTGTTGTGAATACCACAAGACTTATAGAGAAAACTTCATATTTACTTTGCCTCCTTTCCATTCCGGGTCACCACTTTATAACATAAGGCAACAAGAGAACCGGGGTACTATAATATACAAATCCCTAATGAACGAGGACACTAACAAATTATATAGTATGAAAGAAATCAAATACATTAACCCACAATATATAGGTCTTGGATTGTTAGAAAAAAGGGAAGGAGCAGTGGTTAGTTTTAATAGCTCTACTTTTGTATTTGACCTAACAATCAAATATTTATTCTTAAGTAATATTATATGTTGAGCAGATCTTCTAGCTAAAAGACTGGGAAACAACGGAAAGTATCTCTTCTTCAGTTTTCAGAGAAGTTCCAATTCATTATACGCTTCCTATCTGTTGTATGTTTATCAGTAATATCACTATAATCAATGGGATTATCAGTGTATGTGATCCGTTAGCCTCCAACTCCATCAATTAGGTGCATAGCTTTGAGAGATCAAAAAGCTTTGAAGTTCAAGAAAACATTTCCAACTTCAATTTTTTCATCTGCTGGTGGAACGTCCTTGGCAAAATGCAGGAAGTTTTCTTAAGCTTTTAGGGAGGGCACTCAACCTAATTTAGCTGGGTATGGATGATTGAATGAGCTATCTGTGGAAAGGAAGCTTTCTGCAGGGAAGGTAGCTGGCAGTTGGACATACCTGTGCATTCCTTGAAAAGGCTGTTAGAAAGTCCTTAATTGTTCAGTGAATATTAAATTGTTTCAAACAGATCTGTTTTGATCTTGACAGATTGTTTTGTGAGGGAGAACTATGGTAACATTTATGAGACTTAAATAATTGATATATATATAATTAAACCAATATCATATGCCAATCTAATTTATAATGATGGATGCAAGTCAATATTAAGAAACAAATTTTTCACTCTATTTCCCTCCTGGGTTTAACTGATCAGTCCTCAGCTATAATTTTGAGCTCCGTTGAACTGTTGGGGATGTTCCATTCTAAAGAAAAGAACATGTGTGAACTGAAGTCTTCCTTCGGCAGCTGAATGATGCCACTGATTGTGTTCTAAACTCACAAATGGTCCTCCGGGGATGAACTAATAACTTTGATTATTTGGGTAAAACTAAGACTCTGGTACCAAGCCTGTTCTTTTGGTTGGAAAGCTGTCAATCCAGTTTGTTACTTTAGTTAGTCATGCAATTTAAAAATATAAGTACAGAATCCATATGGTTTTAATGTTACAGTGCATATGATAAATAATAATATAATAATACATTGTGATAATACCTAGCTCTTATATAGGGCTTTTCATCACTAGATTTCAAAGGACTTTACAAAGGAGGTCAGTATCATTTTTGCCATTTAACAGATGGGGGAAACTGAGGCACAGAGCAACAAAGTTGTCAACATTTCAATTTAAAAAAATGTGACCAACTATACTTGAAATATTCTAACAGAAGTTGCTATATTTCCATTGTATTGATGGTAATAGTTCTGATGTATTGCAAAGCCCAAACTTTTACACACTTATGCATGCAGTAACTTTCAGTAGGTGAGCAATCCCAGTGGAACCTATGAACCAGATTTTGATTCCCTCATTCACACTGGTACATACTCACCAAACAGTCCCTCTGAATTTCCAACCAGCTCTAACAGTAACTAGAATCTATTGCCAGAGGATGAGAAATGGACTTGTGGTTAAATAATAGAATTTGGAGACAGGAAATATGAATTATAAACTCAGCTCTGCCATAAACTTCATGTGCAATCTTAGACAGGACACTTAATATCCCTGTGCCCTACTTTCCCAGACTGAGAAAGCAGGATAATACTACATTCTTCACCGGAGTAATATAGAGCCAAAATCCATTGAAGCTTGTAAATTTCTTTGTGATCCTCCAATATAAAGTATAGTATAATCATCTGGTGATTGTTCACCGCACATGTGAAATGAGTTTAGTAGTTGGTGGACAGATGGCCATTATAATATAATACAAACCAATTTAGCTATTACTTTAGACCATTCTTTAACTATTTGTGCATTAAATATGTGTAATTAATTAATGAGACTGGAAAGGGGATAAAAAATACAAACAGTTTTGCATTGATGAGTGGCCCGTTTAACCTTTCTTTATATTAAGGGCCAGATTCTAATGAGCTTATCGTATGAATAGTATAACTGACTTCAATACAGGGCTACTTTAATCTGGCCTTAAAAGATCCTGCATTGTTTCTGTGGGGATCTCACAAAAGGTTACATTAATCTCAAACCATATATTTCTGCAAAATCAATCATTTGTGTCTATCCACGTTGGCGGCATCCGATGATCTTGTAATAAACATACTATTCAATGCATGTTCCCATTGTGTTTGCATGTGATCAAAAATTACTTCATATCTCAGAAGGGGTGAAACAAAGTGAAGAGCTGGTATGTAGTTTTGAATAAATGCTAATATAGGAGCAGATTGCAAACCCCTTACTCACATTGGTGAGCAGCTACTCAAAATTCAGTGGGTGTTCTTATGAGATACAAACTGCAAACTACATGGAAAGGCTCTATATCATACTACCAATCTCACTGATGATCCTGTGCCCTGAAGATCACTATCACAGCTGGTATTAGCTTGTAATCTCACTAGAGAGGACAAGGTATGGATACTGAGCCCCTATCTAATCTTTACTTGGTCCCCTAGAAGGGTCTGGTCACACCGGCACGACAGTGCAGAGAAGCTTGTGCTCCTTTTCCTGGTTTTGTACTCTTCTTTGTACTCTAGGTGGTTTCACTTTCCAGGGCTGTCAGTCCAGCAGCTTTCCCAAGCATTAAATTCCCATGAACAAGTTTTTAAAATCAATAATTAGTTAGGCAAGTGGAGAGCTGAGACTATTTTCCCCTCTAGTACTCTGTCCACTTTTCACCTTGCCCTCCCACTGCACCATGCTGTTGGTGCTACTAGATGGTATGGCAGGGGGCAGTAAATGAGGTAACACAGTGACACATTTGACTTGCTCAAGTGTAGCTTGAAATTGCCATATAAGAAAGAATGGAATTCAATATTTCTTGTTTTATGATGTATTTTACAGATTTATATGTGGTGAAGTAAAGCCTTTGAAAAACTTTGGTTCATGCATTTTCTCGTCTGAAAGTCCTGAATGTATAAATATTTAGATTCAATCTACTATTGTTTAACACAACTGCTTTTTGATTTCCAATTTTAAAAATACCTTAACACAAAATAAAATCACTTTTAGAGGGAGTTCTAGTGTAATTAATATGAGAATTTGTACACATTAGCTAAAGTTAAAGGGGGAGGAATTTTACTAATATGCAAAAAAGATTATGCTGGACTATTGCATAAAGCATTTTCTTTGCAGAACTGTATATATTTTCCAGTGTGTAAATCTGCCTCTGTGCCACAAATAATGAGTTAAACCAATATATTATTTTTCAAAGCAATGTCTTTTTGGTTCCTTTAAATATAAGGAAAATTGTATCTATTGTATTTATTGTTTTGGGAGGTTAACAACATTTTAAATGTAGCTAGCACATGTTGCAGTTGTTCTCAGCAGAAGGTGTATTCCCTGTTATACGCCCAACACTGTAATTTAATTATTGTCAAAATCTCATACACAGATGCTACATTCATTAATTAATACAAATTGAAATGCTTAATGTAAGATATTACATATATGGATATGTAAAATGATCTCCACTTTTCTGTATAGGTACATACAAAACAATTTTAGTTTAGACAATAAATCTGTCTGGCATTATTTGGCATATTGTAGATGTCAGCAGGGCAATGTCATACATATATATGGTAGCTTTTAAATACTTTTTCTTAAAACAAGTTTAATCTATCTTTGACACAAACTCATGTACTTGCATACATTGAGGAGAGTTTAGCTCAGATTAAAGTGATTTTGTCCATCTTTTGCAGTGAAATAGCAAATTTTCAGAAGTGAAAGAGTAAAGGGCAAAATAGTTTTTTTTCTTTTCAATTAACCTTTAAAATATCTCAAAATATAAAATAAATGATTTGCTATGAGTGCATCTGAGGATGAATGCACAAGCCTTGGCATTAGCCTATTATTTTGTTACATGCTCGGTGGCCAACAAGCCATATGCTTGGTTGAAAGACTTGCACATCATTTTAAAACTGGTCTTGTCCCTTTTAAAAATGTGCTTCTTTTAGAAGCCTGGAGGGCATGGATGGCAGTGAAGATGGATACTGTATGGAGACTAGAGATATTGGTAGCACAGAGGATTGAGATTCATTGGCAGAGATTTGAAATGGCATGGAATCTAAAACAACTCTTGCTCCTTAATTGTGGTCTCTCCTGAACAGGGCTGGCTAAAACACATTGGCAGGGCAGTATAGGGTTAGGAGGAAAGCTTGCATTGCTACTGCCTATGCTGCAACTTTTCTTCACATCAGATAAACACATACATATTCCAGGACTGCCAATCATACACCATTCACAAGCATTTTCTAAGAAATATAGCATCGAATAGCATGTGTCTATGGTTTGCCATTGTGGATCCATCTGTTTCACACACAACCTGCTATTTGCTTCAGCTAATTTGGCTGGGTGAGGACCAAACAATGAGAGAAAGTCCAAATCACATTTGCCGAAAGGCACAGTTTCTTTCCTTAGTGCATTTGTGTTTCACCTCCTTTAAGTTTTTGTTTTACTCTCTTTAGTTTGGCCCAAATCCTTCATTCCTTTCTCACCGATGTCAATGAAAGTTATGGCTGAAAAGATTAATTGCCTGATTTAAGATTAATTTAGCCTAATTTAAGACTAATTTATGAGTAGTGTGTTTTAGGTCAGGTTATCCACAAGGAGCAAGATTACATACCAAGAAGCAGTGGTTTTAAAACTGTTTTGGATCCTTCGTGTCTGTGTCATTAGTGGATAAGTTATGTCTGAATATGTCTATCCATGATCAAAATGAAAGAACATTTAGGGTTTTGGAGCCTCAGCAATATATATATATATACACACCTCTTACTCATTTCATCCTAGTGGTTATAAACACTTGACAAATCTAGAAGTAATGATCAGATTATGAGTGTGCTATCAAGACACAAGTGTGGAAGAATGAATTTAAATAAAGTTATGTGGACCACCATGGTGATGAACATAGTACAAAAACACAGATATCACAGCGAGACAAAGTTTTAAATACTGAATTGAGCTTCCAAGTTATGCACCGAGTTCAGGCAAGAGAAGGTAGCCACTAGAAAACCCACCTTGTAGAAGATTTTTTTCCCCAATCCTTGTTCTCTTAAAATCCACAGAGGTAATTTTTAAGTCCTTCCAAACAAGTAGCCACAAAAAGCTGTCCCCAGATGAAGCCTAGGAATCAAAGCGCATAGTCTATGTGTATATACATGTATATTATCCTGACAATAGACCTGTATGTACACATTCTGTGGAGATTATTCATGCTAATCAGTATAGAGGAGTTTCTGTATGGCTGCTGTTGGTCAGAATACAGGGTGTATATGTTCTTTCCATTCTTTAGCACAGTAGATCCATTGCTCTGCCAATGAAAGGCTTATTTGGTCGATATAAACCTTCCAATGAGAGTTTCCTACATTAATTTTAACTTCCTAAAACATCTATCTAGACTGTATATATCTAAAATTAATCCAACCAACCATATCTCTCAAGGATATTTATAGACTATCAGTGTTACCCAAAATTGGACCAGCTAATTAGCTTAGGGAGGACTAATGACCCACCAGAGTTTGGCAGAAAGCAGCATGTTTATTATATTGATAGCTAAGCTCAAAAGAAGGGAGGGGGAGTCCACACGCACACTCACATACTCACACTCCCAGGACAGGTATGGCACTGGAGATGCCAGGATCCTTCAAGATAAGTGTCCCACAGCACAGATCTGCTCCTACAACAATCGGTGCCTGTAGTATCTCGCCCTTCTTGAACATATATTACTGGGAAAAACCTATATTGCTCTTAGTGCAATCTTGAGATACAATATAGTTATTACAATTTGTGTTTGAGAGTCAGATTACAGGTAAATATGTGTATCTTTAAGACATAATTTAGTCTTACTTATTGTACAAGTACCTGCACTTAAGTTTTTGTGTTTTATTGGAAAATGATATTTGATAGAAATATCATTATTTTGTGTAAAACATTGACATACTGTAAATGCATTTTTACAGACAGTGGCATAGTACAATTCTCTGAATATATTTATTACATTCTCTGTGAATATTTTAAGAGAAAAAAACTTGATATGAAACATAAAAGCTAAATCTATGTTGTTTCTAGGCTAATATATTTTTGCATTTTACATCCGCATCCTATTTAAACTCAAAGCCAAAGAAGAATTTAAAAACTTCAATATATTTTGACTAATAATTTTCAGTCTGTGTCATGTTGCTTGAAAAACATTAGCTTCTTTTTACTTATAGACAATATGATTGGACTAAAAGGACAACTAATCTTAAAGGGGCTGGGAGAATATTTTTCTGAGCACATTCCAAAGCGGAGCCACTAGCAAGGCATAGAGTGCCTTCTGGTGATCAGAGTATGTGTACATGAACTCCCTAAAGAATGTGAGGCCGATTTTCAAGGGAATGTAGGTGCCTAAAGATGCAGATAGGCATCTAATGGAAATTTCAAAAATGCATAAACCGGTTTGGCATGTAACTCCCAATGGAAGGTAGTTGTTTCCCATACCCCATTAAAATCAATTGGATTTAGGCACCTAACCTGCTTAGGTTCTTTTGAAATTTCCATTAGGTCCATATCTGCATCTTTAGGCACCTAAATACCCCTGAAAATCTGAAATCCTGCAGCAATTCCTCCACCTCATCCCACCCCACCACACCAAGTACTATATTTGGGTCTTATTTTACCTCTCTGGGTTAATAAAGTCCAGTCCCATTCTTCCCAGTCTCCCAACCACAGCATTATTTGTAGTGCATACCAAAGGACTGGTGAATGTCACAGTACAAATACATCATCATCAAGCATTAAGATACAATTGTATCCATGGGAGTTAGTGCAGCTTCAGTTTTCTCTTTTCTTTAGGTTTTGGAAGGAGGACAGGAGAGATGTGATAAGGGATGATTTTTTGCTATTTATTTCAGTGAGAACAGTAGGTTGTTAGATAGTAGGTAGCCAGTTCAAAATATTAGCCTAGTAGTCACTGAAGAATGTATCTGCTATGTACAGTAGCCCCGATATACAGCTGAGTCCCAGAAAAAAGGGTTGTTTTTTTTTATTTAATGAAAAGTCATTTTAAAATACAACTTAAAATTCTAAGTTTGACAAGTATAGACCTGATCCTATAGCATTGAAGTCAACATTAAAGATCTCATTGGCTTCAGCAGTGTAGCACAAAGGTCCATTTGACTAGCAACACTTTTTCTAGAATTCCAGGCTGTAACTGGGGTTAGTACTTTGATATTTCTAGGGTGACCAGATAGCAAGTGTGAAAAATCGGGACGGGCCTAGGGCAACATAGATGCCTAAATAAGACAAAGCCCTAAATATAGGGACTGTTTCTATAAAATTGGGACATCTGGTCACCATAGATATTTCAAAATATGGAATAACATCTTTTCCTGACCCCTTCATTAGCTATTTACTTACTGTTGCTAAGAGTGTGTGTGGGTGGGAGGAAGCTGTGCTGAAAAGAAACAATAATGCTAAGTGTCACTGGTGATACAGTGTGATTCAGCATATAGCCTTGCTATTGTTTACTTCATCTTTTTAATGAACTTGTGTAGCTGAATTTACTATTCAGATAAATGAGTTTACATGCACATACACACACTATCAATTTGGCACATCAGATGTTTGAGGGTACACATATGCATGTTAGCTACAATTTAAAGATTAATTCTGTTTACTTATGCTGAGAAAGTACAGGGTTTCCAAATCTACCACTGATATCACATCTTACAGCTGACTCATTGATCCTAGGCATATGGACCCCTATCAATTCACAAATAAAGAAAGTTTTAATTAATAGAGAGAGAATTCGGATTACACCTTATAACAACTCTATTATGTGTCTAGGTACTTTTAGAAAACTTTGTGTCACTATATACTGTACAAATGCTATATTATTTGTCTTCTCTTTTCCTGTATCTTAAAAAATAACACACATTTGTTTTCATGCTGTACAAGCTTTATTCTTTTCCCACTGAAATCTATCGGCATTTGCTATTGACCTCAGTGGGAACAAAAATGGGGTGGCAGTGAGCAAAATGGAAAACACTAATTAATTTAATTTTCTCATCTTTACATCCTACTTTTAAGAGCCAAGTTTTTCGGTCACTGAGGTTGAAATTCACTCTTCCCCGCACTGGGCTTCATGTTGTGTGGAAGAGGGCTTAGGAGTAAGGGAAAAATATAAATTCACCCTCCAACAGGTGAGGATCCTGTTCAGTTCCTTTCACAACTCGAATTCCAACCTATAGATTATAATAGTGAGTCATTGTCTATCTTTGTACCCTATGCAGATGTTTGGGCCACTGCATGTGCACAGGGATAGCTTGTTCTCAATGTTACTGGCAACACTGGCCTATTTGGAACAGCCCAAACACCTCTCCACGGGATTCCAGGGGTGTGGAGGCTACCCTGTATAGTGACTCTTCCTGTATCCCACTATTCATTTTGGAAAGCTAAGACTGGATTAAATGGTATAGAGAGGGATATGCATGGGCCCTTCACACTTGAATGAATATCACGTCTAGTGTTTAATTAAGACTGCAGCCTTTTTAATGAAATTAAAAAACTGTCCTGACATAAGAGATGCTTATGGCAAGGAGAAGTTACTGTGTAGCTGTTGTTTAGGCTGTAACAAAGAAGGCTCCTGTGAGGAAGAATACTGTTTTTTTCAATACACCAGTCTATTAATGGTTTTGTATGACATTACAATGCTGTTATCCATAGCCATCAGTATTAAAGCTCCTGAGAGCCAGGGTTGTGTGCTGAATCTTTAACCAGAGTCTCTCTCATTGTCTTCCTGACATGGCAGCAATACACATGACATTACTTGGGTAAAACATTTTCCCCACCCCCAAATCCATCAGTTCTATAAACTTCCACCTCTCTCCTCTAAAAAGACCTCTATTCCCATCCAAAAGCACCACCACCTTCCCCCCACACCAGTCCTGGGGCCCAGTACCTCCTGACCCAACATGATTCAAGTTCTCCAGCACCTCATGACAGCTCTCCTACTTTAGAACTTTTACTCACAGTAATCGTGTTGGGGAAGCTGGGTCAGTCAAAAACCTGCGAGGTTGGCAGGCAGATTGTCTTGCAAATACTAGCTGTGGGGTGGCAAGTGAGGTAGTCTAGTGGGGAGAGCTGCTCCTTTCTGGTGGTGGATTTGACATTCAAATTGATCGTAAGTCAGACACCAGAGTGATCAGCTACCAGCTCAGTCCTAGACTTAGAGAGGGACAAAACTTTAATTTAATTTTAATTCTGCTTAATATTTAATTTAATTCACCCCTGACCTGGTTCACTTTGCATTCAACCATTTCAAAATGAGCTGTGCTAGTTGGATAATAATTAACACTTCAAACTGAGGTCAGCTGTATGGAGAAAGACCACTGCTCACACAATGCTAGATAAACTCTGTAGGACTTTAGTTTGCAAAGTTAACAAAGAACCATTCTCCACCATGATTCCTTAATAGCATCTACCCTTAGTTTTATCATACCAGTGGTGCAGGAGGTCACATTAGCATTTTGATATATTTGTTCACATATAACTCTTGAGGAAATAGAATATCTCTTTCCGCCAACCCCTTTATTCAGTGTCACAAAGAGCAATGTGTCCTTTCTTCCTATGAGCAACCTGAGTTATTTCCCATCCCTCGACATGTTTTACATTCCAAATGGTCTTCCAAAGGTGTATCCACAGAGTTGTATGCAGTGTGGTTGTAGCCATGTCAGTCCCAGGATATTAGTGAGACAAAGGACATGAGGCAATATACCAGACAGAAGTTGGTCCAATAAGAGATATTGCCTCAGCCCCCTTGTCCCTCTAATATCCACAGAGCGGTTGTTTCTCAGCACAAATCGCATCCCTTCTACCCTGCCCGCCCCCATCCCCACCCTGGCCAGGATCATTGACAAATGTCTGCAATGCTCAGGGATGCCCATTAACATTCTTTCCAAGTGTTGACTCCCCCTAGAAGATGTTGACTTGAAACTTGTTCTTTAAAGAGACAGGATCCATATTTTCTATTATTCCCTTTGAACTATAATTTCTAGCCTATATCAAATGTAAGGTTTTGACAGATGAAGTCTGATTTGTCACAGCTATTTAATGAGCTAATGAATCCAGTCCATTTGCATCTGATGACATAAATGTTTCTCACTGCGAAGATCACTCAGATCCACACTAAGCTGTCTGCCTCTGTGGCAGTAGAGCATTCTCACACAGCTTGAGTTTTAGCCTGTATCACTCACTGAGACTGTGGATGTGCTACGAGTTACAGCCATGTCCCCCTTAACCTATGCCTACCAACAGGGATATCCTCCTGAGGCTCTTGTTAGGGTTGACTATCAATGCCTGGCAGAGGAAGGGGAAAATGCCAGCTTCTCTTAAAGAAACAAACCCTCCTCGAAAATGTGTCTGCATTTAAGAGATGATTCTCTAAGTCAAGAGTGGGCAAACTTTTTGGCCCGAAGGCCACATCTGGGTGGGGAAATTGCATACAGGGCCACGAATGTAGGGCTGGGGCAGGGGGTTGGGGTGCGGGAGGGAGTATGGGGTGTGGGAGAAGATGCGATGTGCAGGAAGGGGCTCAGGGCAAGGGGTTGGGGCAGAGGAGGTGTGCAGGGTTCTTGAGGGGGCTCAGGGCAGGGGGTTGGAATGCAGGAGAGGTGCTGGGTGCGGTAGGAGACTCAGGGCAGGGGGTTGCAGTGCAGGCAGGGTGCGGCAGGGGGCTCAGTGCAGGGAGTTGGGGTGCAGGTAGGGTGACCAGACAGCAAGTGTGAAAAATCAGGATGGGAATGGGGGTGGGGTAATAGGGGCCTATATAAGACAAACCCCCAAATATCAGGACTGTCCCTATAAAATCGGGACATCTGGTCACTCTAGGTGCAGGAGGGGTTCAGGCTGCGGGCTCTGGCCCAGCGCTGCTTACCTGGAGCAGCTCCATGGTGGCAGAGGCATGCACCGGAGCCAGGGCAGGCTCCCTGCCTGCCCTGGCCCCGTGCTGCTCCCGGAAGTGGTTGACACCACGTCCCTGCGGCCCCTCGCACACTGCCCTTGCCTGTGGGTACCTTTCACCTCCCCCCAACAGGGGCCGCAAGGATGTGGTGCCGGCTGCTTCTGGGAGCGGCAATCCCGTGGATTGGATCCAAAGCCCTGATGTGCCAGATCTGGACCCCGGGCCATAGTTTGCCCACCCCGTTCTAAATACTGCCCCACTTTGAGATACCCATGGCAGGCAAAATTTCAACCTTGACAATAAGTACTTACAAAAGCCTAATTCAAAGTTTTTAAAGCTGAAAATTCAACTTTTAAAATAAAAGTTTTAAACAGCTCAGAATATTAAAGTCCATATCCAACATGACTTTTTAACTTAAAATGGAATTCAAAAATCATAATTCAACCTTATGTTGATGTAACAATGCTAAAATAGGCTTTAAAAATATACCCCCATGAGTTTTAAGAAACAATGTAGTCTTATACAGAGCTGACATCAAACTTTCTTAGCTACTGCCATTGCAACCCCATTGAAATGGTCTGATCCTGGCTTTAAAAAACAAAATCAAAAAGTTTAGTTTTCAAAAAAGTTCTCAGGTTCTGATAATGATTCACATGTATTCCCTGTCAGGAAAAGTTCTTTATAGCAGACTTTGTCACACTATTTTCAGAATTGCCTGCTTTTGGTTCAAAGTTTAGGCAACATTTCAGGTTAGTTCTTAATAATTTACCTAAAATTGTTCATTCACTAATGTATTATATGTGTTTCATTCCCCTGAAAAACCTCAATATTTCCTCTGATCAGTTTTGAATTTGAATTCATTATTTTAACTCTTCTCTTCTGAGGCTGCTATGCATTCCAATGTGAATATATTTTCAGTTATTTTTTGTTAAAGTGCTAATGGCAAAATCCATTTTGGTAAGGCACTAATCAGATTACATTTTATGCTTTTGTATCTGAGCAAGGCAGTTCATTCAAGAACAAGGATTCCTACAAGGATATAGTATGTAAGTATCAATCTGGTTTAATCAATGATCAATACAAACCCTAACTAATATCTTATCAAGATATAGAGAATTTAACCTTAAAGCCTGTTTCAGTGTGATCCTGCCCCATCACTGTTAAAAATTTAGAATATTTTCCAATAAAATAAGGTGAAACTTTAGGAATAAACAGTTTAATGAAATCATCCAGATGCTGAAGTGATGAACAAACATTATGTACCTCTTCATCACAATTTTGTAAGCAAAATTCTATAAATAATCATGTCTCAGTACCTGTGACACTGTATTTTCAATTGGGTCAAGTTCTATCAACTACATAAAATCACACTGGGATGATGTACACGCTGCAAATTCAATTGTGGAATGGTCCACTCTGTATAATGTACGGTATTACTGGAATTACATTAGCATACTGTGGTCTGAGAGGCAATAAAAAGACCCTACAGCCCTGCATCAAAAATGGCACCAGGCCCTGACAGATTCAATAACAAAGCACTATCGGTAGAAATTACCTCCTCGATGGTTAGGGTTTTCAGCAGGCTCTAAAAAATGGAATATAGTGATACACAAAGCACAAAACAACTTCAAAAGGATGGAGGGATTATACCATATGCCATTATTGCTCTTAAAAAGTGATTTATAGCTAACAATTTTCATATATCACTCTTTCTAAACATATTTTTGATAATTAATTGACTGATACTTGCAGCAGCTACTCAGTAAGGACTAGATTTTCAGAGGAGTTCAGCTCATGTTGGGTATTGAACACTTGTGAAAAGATAGCCTGAAATGGTGCTATGGTGTTTCCACTGGTGCTCCACAAAGCACTTCCATGTGGGAAGTGACCAGACTTGAGAGGACATTACAAAAAAGCCTGGATCTATTAGCAATATTATTTTTATTCATTCAATTGAGTATGAATGGATATTCCAATCTATGACATTACATTAGCATTGTACTTCTGACCAACAATTCTGGAAAACAAACCTTACTGAAGTATAATTTGATAGATTTTTTAATATGGTAACATTATTCTGCTACAAAGTCAGAAAAGTAAAGCCATTTTCCTATAGTTATTTAACATTCTTTCTTGCTCTTTTAAAGTATATCAAAATTATGTTGGTAAAGCCTAGCTTTGATGTTCTTAGCTTTTGTAAATTGCATTTCTTCCAAGGACCCTAATAACAGAGCTCTCAAAAACAGAGTGCTGTGGCTGTCTTCAAGAATGTTGAAAGTATATGCTGAAGAACTAACAATATGCTTTTAAGCTGAGAATACCCATCAGGTATTACACATAATAATTCCATTTAATTCTCCTTTTTATTTCATGTAAACTTCCTGAGCGTTGTTTACAGCATGAGGAAGGTACATTTTTCTATGCTTCCAATTCACTTTCAAGAGTAGTTATAGTAACTTCAAACTGTAGATTTATTCAAGCAAAAGTATTTATGTTGATAAAAAATTCTAGCATTAGAGTTTTGAGAGAAACTTTGCATATAAAATACTTTTAGTCAACTACGGGATATATAAAAGCAAAAGAAAAAAAAATCTTCTCTGTTTAGCTTGATCCCCTCATCCCCACCCCAATGAGGGCAAATGAAATTTGTGCAACAGGGCACATTTTCTATCTTGTCACATACTCTCACTGGCTGTATCAATATTAATGTGATCAACATTGCTGAAGCTCAAGGAGAACTTGAAAAGGGAGGGAGCACATGCTGTCAAGATAATGAACATTGTACAAGGGAGAAATACTGAGTAACAAAATCAAAATCTGCAGTTAAGCGATAAAAATTGGCATATTGGTGGGTTTATCTGTGTTTAGAGGAGAATTAAAACAGGAGATGGGGGGTTGAGTCAGACAACAACAACATGATTGAAGGCAGAGCAGTGATAGGAAGAGAAAGTTTTTGCTACCAAAGCCAAATTAAAACAGTTTTTTTTTTCAATTAAAAATAGGCAGAGGTGACTCTAAGTGAGGCCCAGATACCATTAGTACAGCAAGCACTGCAATGGGCAGGCACAAAACTGTGGGTCATACAACCTGCCGGTACATGGAGAAATGGATGCCTGGGAAGGAGTTTACAGTCTGAGTGATTCGCCTTAATCACCCTGCACTGTCTTTAGTTCCTTTACTCCCATGGAGTAGACGCAATCATACATAAGCCATTCATCAATGTAATACAATGATCCCCAAAGATACAGCACAGGATTACAGTATCTGTCACACTCAGTACATATAGTCATTGCATATCACAAAGCACTCACCAACATAAGAATTAGCACTGGTCTTTGAGACAAATCCTAGTTAGGGTAATTATAGTCTCTCTACCTAAATTTCCCTTTTAGTTTTAATTGGCTAAGGTCCTCTGTTTCTGTGCTGAATTGTTTTATAGTACTTGTGACAGTTTGGGGAATAGGTCTGTGTCTAAATATGGATTCCATTTGGTTTTATGAACACTATTTGTAACTGTTATAGTCATTGTGAATTAGATCATCCATTTTGTACAGAAGCTTGACATGTCGGAAGAAGTTATATCTGGAAAGCTGTGACAAAGCAATCAAAGGGCCATCAGTATTGAATGGCTCTCTTGAACAATAGGAACAGGAGTACTTGTGGCACCTTAGGGTTTCTGCTAGCAGGTGCTTTGCATGGACTATCTCTTCACAGAAACCAGTCTGGGGCAAAGGGGGTGGGACTGGAAAGTAAGAAAATCCTTTGCTAAGCCAGTATTTCATTGCTTTTCCTGCCACATAGCCCCTGAAGAGTGTAACTAGGAAATCACAGCTCCCACAGCCAGATGGATTCCAAAGAGAAATAAGCAATTGGGAGGCTTGGGACGGATAAGTCACTGGTTCCAGGGTGTAGTCAGCTAGACTGCAAGCCCCACAGGCGGCAATTTAAAGGGCCTGGGGCTCCCAGCAGCGGCTTTAAATTGCCGCCAGAGCCCCACTGCTGGAGCCCTGGGGTAGCGGGGCTCCAGGGGTTATTTAAAGGGCCGGGGCTCCCGCTCCCTCTACTGCCCTGGGCCCTTTAAACTGCTTCTGGAGCCCCCGGCTGCCGTTGCTATCCCAGCAGGGGAGGGGGAGGGCACTTACTGGTACAGGGCGGGCCGGGGCTGGCTCTGACCCCCCATCCCCACCCCTTCCGGGGGCCAAAGCCAGCCCCAACCCAGCCCTGTACCAGTAAATCCCTATTTCTACTTTCACCCCTGGGTGTCAAACATGAGGCGTGCACCTGAGAATGCCCTTGAGAGACCCAAAGCTAGGAACAATGATCAGTCACTAACCAAGATCCAGGGGGCTTAGCTGGCACAACAGCCTGGTGTCTGCTCAGAAAGCGGGACAGTTGTAACAGTACTGCTAGTACTGCTGTGCTGTGCACTTCTAAATAGGTGACACATTTTTTGCCCCCAAGGTGGCTTTATTTCAGTGAGCAATGAAGTGAACCTGTGTACGCTAATTTTATAAAGCACTTCACCAGGAAGGATACCACATAAGTATTTTTTAATATTCTGATTCCTATACTTATTAGGCAGCACTGATCTAGTATATTATATACATATTAATAAGTTACTTCAAACCCAGTTGGAAGTGTACATCACAAATTCATAATCATTTATATTCCACCCAAAGAAAAAGAAATTGTGTTACAGTGCTGCAGCACAGCCACCAAGTTACTAATGCCAAATACTAGGAGTAAAGTCAAAGTCAGTATCTAAGTACTTCATATATATATGCCAAGGAGTACACCTCAACTGATGTTTCCTCAGACATGCCCGTTATCTGCTGATATCCTGGTGCCATCTGAATCAGGTGACTAAGGAACATAAAACTTTTGCTTTACATGTGCACACAGGTAGCCTTACACTAAAACAATCTCATGCCCCATTGCTATGCACTGTGCAGAATCAATATCTGGGTCTGAATTTGGCCCTCTCTCACTAATTTATAGCATTATGACCCGTGGCCTATGCTGTAGCAAAGCAGGGTCTGACCAAAAAACCTAGGGAGGTGGGGGACACCTCTTAATACTCAGAGCATTCAGAATCCAAGCTCAAATCCAGATCTTCATCTCCTAGCTGCTTTCTATCCCTAAATTTAGGGCTAAATCCAATCCCCAGTTTGGAAACAAGACACACGTTTTTCAGTTTCGGCATACCTTTATCCGCAGACCAAAGTATTAAAACACGATCTATTGTATGGCCCAAATGGTTAAGCACAATACCATCATATCTTGATGATAAAGACAATGTTGATTGAGGCAATTAGGTAGCATACCAGCCTGCTTTGTTGCCAGCTAGGCAGAGAACAACACTGTTCAATAACAAGAAACAGAAACACTGAAATCTAAACTTTTTAAAA
Organism: Trachemys scripta elegans; assembly: GCF_013100865.1. Classification (NCBI taxonomy): domain Eukaryota; kingdom Metazoa; phylum Chordata; order Testudines; family Emydidae; genus Trachemys; species Trachemys scripta. Next base: position 46,338,474 of record NC_048308.1, read on the forward strand.
AATATCATTTTATCAACATTGATTGAAGGAGTGAGAGCAGATTGCTGTCTTTTGTCTAGCCACTTGGTGTCTGGGAAATAACTTACTTTTAACTTGGGCAGCAACCATGATCATATTAAAAAGCATCAGTGAAAATCCCAACATTCAGTATTATTTATAAGATTAGAATTGGAACAGTATTCATCTATATACCAGGTGTGTATCTCTTTAATTGTATGGGTTAGCATTGCGTCACTGATAAATCATTAGTTAAATATTCCATTATAGATAATTTATTCTACTTTTTATTTCAAAGTTAGTTATTTTAATTGATCATAAAAGTATACAGTAAAGTCAGATGTCAGATATGCAGCGACTTTATAAGTTCATATTCCAAAATTAATTAGAAAAAATGGAAAAATTCTTTCTGCTTCTTAAACTGAGCCTATTTTAAGCTTTGAAAGGTTGAGCTCAATGAAATTTGATTGGATAAAAAATTACTTATTTTCTGTTTTTAGAGGATTTTTTAAAAATAATGAGTGCTTCCCATATGCTTATTTCAACTATGCTGCTGGATGCCTACCATGGGGGCAGGGGGGAAATCCAAGAACAACATTATTTTATTTTACAGGCCACATGTATATATTTGTTTTGTATTAAGCAGATATAATATCTAGTAGTTACTGTAAGAAATAGGATAAAACAGTTCAGAAAACCCTTTGGATAGTTCTGAACATGTGTATCTCTAGAATCTTTTGCTAGCCTTTGCATGTGAAACCTGATATTTCCACAAGCAATTGTGAAAATTAGCATATCACACCATAAGTGAAATTTACCCATATATGATTTGCAACCAATGATTTGCCCAAGGCAAAATTTCACAATATTTGCAATTGTAACACCTGGTTCCCAATCCCTGGGCCTGATTCTTCTCACATTGGCGTAAATTATTGGAATAGCTCCAGTAAAGCAATGGAATGACAGCAGTTTAAAGCTGGTGTCAACTAGGAGAATAAGGCCTTCAGGGTTTTCCAGTTATGTTTTTCAAGTGCCTGAAGCAAGGTACCCAATCACTACCAGATAGAAATGCTTCCTTCTTTTAATATTTAATTTAAATCACTCCTGACCTGGTTCACTCCACATCAAACTGAGCTGTAGGCTGTCAGCTAGTTGGATAAAAACTGCAAAAGTTCAGCTTAATGCTTCAAACTGAAGAGACAAGGGGGTGGGATAAAAATATTTTATTTGACCAACTTCTGCGGGTGAACAATACAAGCTTTCAAGTTACACAGAGCGCTTCTGCTTGCAGAAGTATGCAGAATGTCACAACTAAATACAAGGTGGAAGAGATTGTTTAGCACTAGTAGTTAGCACATATTCATAGAATCATAGAACTGTAAGGGACCTCGAGAGGTCATCTAGTCCAGTCCCCTGCACTCAAGGCAGGACTAAGTATTTTCTAGACCACCCCTGACAGGTGTTTGTCCAACCTGCTCTTAAAACTCCCCAATGATGGAGATTTCACAACCTCCCTAGGCAATTTATTCCAGTGCTTAACCACTCTGACATTTAGGAAGTTTTTCCTAATGTCCAACCTAAACCGCCCCTTGCTGCAATTTAAGCCCATTGCCTCTTGTCCTATCCTCAGAGGTTAAGAAGAACAATTTTTCTCCCTCCTCCTTGTAACAACCTTTTATGTTCTTGAAAACTGTTATCATCTCCCCTCTCAGTCTTCTCTTCTCCAGACTAAACAAACCCTATTTTTCAATCTTCTCTCATAGGTCACGTTTTCTAGACCTTTAATAATTTTTGTTGCTTTTCTCTGGACTTACTTCAATTTGTCCACATTTTTCTTGAAATGTGGCACCCAGAACTGGACACATTACTCCAGTTGAGGCCTAATCAGCACGGAGTAGAGCGGAAGAATTACTTCTCATGTCTTGCTTACAACACTCCTGCTAATACACCCCAAAATGATGTTTACTTTTTTTGAAACAGTGTTACACTGTTGACTCATATTTAGCTTGTGATCCACTATGACCCCCAGATCCCTTTGTGCAGTCCTCCTTCCTAGGCAGTCATTTCCCATTTTGTATGTGTACAACTGATTGTTCCTTCCTAAGTGGAGTACTTTACATTTGTCCTTATTGAATTTCATCCTATTTACTTCAGACCATTTCTCCAGTTTGTCAGGATCATTTTGAATTTTAATCCTATCCTCCAAAGCACTTGCAACCCCTCCCAGCTTGGTATCATCCGCAAACTTTATACGTGTACTCTTTAAGCCATTATCTAAATCATTGATGAAGATATTGAACAGAACCGGACCCAGAACCTATCCCTGCAAGACCCTACTTGTTATACCCTTCCAGCATGACTGTGAACCACTGATAACTACTCTCTGGGAATGGTTTTCCAACCAGTTATGCACCCACCTTATAGTAGCTCCATCTAGGTTGTATTCCCCGAGTTTTTATGAGAAGGTCATGTGAGATAGTATAAAAAGCCTTACTAAAGTCAAGATATACCACATCTACCACTTCCCCCTATCCACAAGGCTTGTTACCCTGTTAAAGAAAGCTATCAGGTTGGTTTGACACAGTTTGTTCTTGACAAATCCATGCTGACTGTTATTTATTACCTTATTGTCATCTAGGTGTTTTCAAATTGATTGCTTAATTATTTGCTCCATTGGACCATTCCCAGGTGAAGTGGTGAAGTAGTAAACAGGCCCAGATGAAGTGGCCCGTTAACACCGAAGCAGTTGTAGAACAGAAAAAGGGGGATGGAGCTGTTAGAGGGTTACAGATTGTTGTAATAAAACATGAATCCAGCATCTTTATTGAGACCATAATTTTTAGTGTCTAACAAAGTTGCAAGAGTCATCTTTTGAAAGTGCTGTTCATGTTTCCTTTGAGGATGCAGACTGAGAAGTCAGATATGGATTGATCATTTTATGGAAAGTGTTCACCCAAGGGTGATGATGTGTTTTTGTCTTTTATCATTTTTCTGTGAGTTCATTCAAGACCATATTGTTTCATTTTGTCCACTTAGCTGTCATTGGGGCATTTAGTGCATTGGATGAGGTACACCACATGTTATGGTAGGCATGTGTAGGACACATGGATCTTGAAAGGTGTTTTGTGGGGGTTATTGATCATCATAGAAGTGGAGATATGTCTGCAGGTTTTGCATCCATTATTACGGCAGGTTCTGGTGTCACTTTGAGTTGGTGGGTGGTCCTTTCCCTGATGCAGTCTACTTCTCTGGTAGAGTGTCCTTGTTTGGTGAAGGCAGATTTAAGTGTGTTAAGACATGTATCCCAGACATTTTCCTCAAAGCACATTCTGTGGTATCTGAGGGTCTGGCTGTAAATACCAGATTTCTTGGTGGGTTACTGTATTTGGGGAGGTAAACATAGTGGTCCATAGGTTTCTTGTCTATAGGGTTCCATTGTTGAAGCTGATTGTGGTGCTTGTGGGGGAGTGTTCTAGAGAGTGTTTGATGGATAGGTGGTGGTTCTTAAAGTTGTGGTGGAAATCTATGAGGGAGTTTAGGTCTTCTGCCCATAGAATGAAAAGATCATCAAAATATCTCATGTATATAATTGGTTTCATGGTGCATCTTTCCATAAATTCTTCCACAAGATGGCCCATGAAGAGGTTGGCAAACTGGGAAGCCATCCTATTATTCAGGTTATTCTTATGGTTTGAGCAACAAACACTGTGCAATATAAAATTGTTATAGATGAGGATTAAATGGATAGAACTGGTGATGCATTGGGGTGAATATCTGAGTGATGTCCATTGTCTTGTAGATATTTGAGGCAGGCAGTGATGCCGAGGGATTTTGGTGTATAGGGAGGTGACATCCATGGTGGCAATTTTTGCCACCTCTGAAGAGGTTGTTAATGTTACATAATTTGTGGAGGAAGTTGGTTTTGTGTCCTGAAGGAAGCTGGTCCTTTGTGTGGTGAGTGGTTTGAGCATGGTTTCTATGAGTCCTGATATTCTTTCAGTAACAGTGCCATGTCCAGACATGATGGGTCTGCCTGGGTTCTCTTCGTTTGAGTATCTTGGGAAGCATGTAGAAGATCCATGGTATGAGTTCATGAGGGATGAGGTTTTAGAGTTTCTCGTTGAGTTGTTTGGGGAAGGATTTGATGATATCCTTAAATTCTTAGGTGAATTGTGGGGTGGGGTCTTCTTTGAGTTCTTTATAATAGGTGGTGTTGAAGAGTTGTTGGTTGGCCTCATTGACGTAGTTGTCATGGTTCAGAATTATGTCATCACCTCTCTTTGTCTGCTGGTTTGATTACTATCTGGTGGCTGAATTTCAGGGAGTGTATAGCTGTCCTCTCAGCAGCAGAAAGATTGTGGTGGAGGTGATGTTATGAAAGGTTTCACAGTCATTTTTTTTTCTAAAGCAATCAGTGCAATGAAGAAAATTGTGGTTTCATCCATGGTGGGGTGTCCAGTCAGATTATTCTTTGCTTTTATGACTGTTGATGGAGATTTGGTAGTTGTGGGTGGTCCTCATTGTTGTGAAAAAATTCTTCTAGTTCTCCACGTTAGTATTGTGGGGCATAAATTCAATCCCTTGGACAGTACAGATAATTCAGCTTTGGTCAGGGATACTCTTGATAAATTGATGTAGTTTCCATGTGGTGAAGTCCTTGTGCCATGGTTTATCCGGAGTTCTGTGGGTTGTGAAGTTGTAATTAGTTCTACTGTTTTGTGTATGTGTGTGTTGGATAGCTGTCATCGGGGTATTTTGATAGTTGTTTTGGGTTTCTTGAATGATCTCCAGGTATGTTTTCTAATTTTTTCCTTCCAGTGTGTGGGAGTATGTGATGATTTCTTATTTCAGGTGGTCCCTTCTAGAGCATATGAGGTGCAGGAGATGGTTCCTCTGTTTTTCTGAATTCCTTCTGCAGTGCTGTTTAGCATACTTGGAGTTGTCAAAGAGTGGATGGTGAGTCTTCTGGTGATGATGTTTTGTTTCTTGCATTTCATAGAATCATAGAATATTAGGGTTGGAAGAAATCTCAGAAGGTCATCTAGTCCAATCCCCTGCTCAAAGCAGACCAACACCAACTAAATCATCCCAGCCAGGGATTTGTCAAGCCGGGCCTTAAAAACCTCTAGGGATGGAGATTCCACCACCTCCCTAGGTAACCCATTGCAGTGCTTCACCACCCTCCTAGTGAAATAGTGTTTCCTAATATCCAACCTATACCTCCCCGACTGCAACTTGAGACCATTGCTTCTTGTTCTGTCATCTGCCACCACTGAGAACAGCCTAGCTCCATCCTCTTTGGAACCCCCGTTCAGGTAGTTGAAGGCTGCTATCAAATCCTCCCTCACTCTTCTCTTCTGCAGACTAAATAACCCCAGTTCCCTCAGCCTGTCCTCGTAAGTCATGTGCCCCAGCCCCCTAATCATTTTTGTTGCCCTCTGCTGTAGTCTTTCTAATTTTTCAACATCCTTCCTGTAGTGTGGGGCCCAAAATTGGACACAGTACTCCAGATGAGGCCTCACCAATGCTGAATAGAGGGGAATGATTATGTCTCTTGATCTGCTGGCAATGCTCCTACTAATACAGCCCAATATGCTGTTGGCCTTCTTGGCAACAAGAACACACTGCTGACCCATATCCAGCTTCTCATCCACTGTAATCCCCAGGTCCTTTTCTGCAGAAGTGCTGCTTAGCCAGTTGGTCACCAGCCTGTAGCAGTGCATGGGATTCTTCCTTCCTAAGTGCAGGACTCTGCACTTGTCCTTGTTGAACCTTATCAGATTTCTTTTGGTCCAATCCTCCAATTTGTCTAGGTCACTCTGGACCCTACACCTACCCTCCAGCATATCTACCTCTCCCCCCAGCTTAGTGTCATTTGCGAACTTGCTGAGGGTGCAATTCATCCCATCATCCAGATCATTAATAAAGATGTTGATCACAACCTGTTGAGCTCGACAATCTTGCAGCTTTCTATCCACCTTATAGTCCATTCATCCAATCCATACTTTTTTAACTTGCTGGCAAGAATACTGTGGGAGACCGTATCAAAAGCTTTGCTAAAGTCAAGATACATCACATTCACTTCTTTCCCCATATCCACAGAGCCCGTTATCTCATCATAGAAGGCAATCAGGTTGGTCAGGCATGACTTGCCCTTGGTGAATCCACGTTGACTGTTCCTGAACACCTTCCTCTCCTCCAAGTACTTCAAAATGGATTCCTTGAGGACCGGCTCCATGATTTTGCCGGGGACTGAAGAGAGGCTGACCGGTCTGTAGTTCACCAGGTTCTCTTTCTTCTCTTTTTTTAAATATGGGCACTATATTTGCCTTTTCCCAACCGTCTGGAACTTCCCCCGATCACCACAAATTTTCAAAGATAATGGCCAATGGCTCTGCAATAACATCAGCCAATTCCTTCAGCACCCTTGGATGCATTAGATCTGGACCCATGGACTTGTGCATGTCCAGGTTTTCTAAATAGTCCTTAACCTGTTATTTCACCACTGAGGGCTGCTCACTTCTTCCCCATACTGCTCAGGAAGTAGCTATCACTCTTAAGTTTTGCTTCCTTTTGATTCATGTTGTGGAGTTTCCTGTTCAGATAACAAAATTCTATATTTTCTATTGTTGTTTTAACTGTTGTTGTAGCAGTGTTCTTCCCAAGATATTAGAGAAGATATTAGAGAGACAAGGTGGGTGAGGTAATATCTTAAAACAGAATTCAATAATTCAGTTATATGGATTAGAAACAGGATCACCACTTAGGACTTTCCATAGGACTTTCAATTTATTAACCAAATAACTGTTCTCTTCTATGATTCCTTAAAAGCTTGTACCCTTAATTCAGTTTTCAATTTGTTTCTGTGAAAGGGAATAGCACAGCTCTTCCCTTGTCCCACAACTTTCAGCAAACACTCCACAAGGTTGAGGATCAGCAGTGGGATGCATATTGTCCCTGAGGGGCTGAGAAGCTCTGGCTCATCACTGGCCCAGCAAACTGTTTGCTCACATTATCCCATGCGGAAGCCTTCCTCCTAACCGTCAGCAGGAGTTACTAGTCCACTCTGTCCCTGTCCCCACCCCTGACTACAAGCATGCTGCAAAATGGTGTGAGAGGGCCATAACAGAGACAGAGAGATTAGGTTTAGTTTCAGTTTTGACTCAAGCTGTGAGTTTGGGAGCTGAGAGAGAAGCAGAACTGCTCAGGGACTCTTTAATTAATTCCCCTTTCCCCAAAGGGAGACATTGAATTGCTGTGGGAATTGCTGTGAAGTTTCAGCCCTGAGGAGACCAGTGTCCAGAGTGGTAGACATCTGACATGGCATGAACTACTGAGAGCTAGCTCCACAGGACTCCAGACCAGGGAGCAAAGAGATGACCCTGCTCCACCCAGAAGCAAAGATGCTGTAAGGGGGCTGCTTTTGTTTAAACTAGCCAATGTTCACAGTGCTGCGGTACTTGTGTCCAGAATCATCCTTAGTGTACCATCTTTTTAGAAAGGTGCCAGGGAGGGAGCAGGGATAAATTGTGAATGTTGGGAGATAGGGAATTGGTTGCTTTGGTAATGCCAACGTGGAGATATGTAATTGGCAACAGGTAACCTGGGCAACTTTAGACCAATCAGCTGCTCCTGAATCCCTTGAAAAGAGGCTGGTCAGGCAAGGCAAGGGTGGGAAAAGACAATATGATATGGGCTTTGTGTCTAAGCCATGGCAAATCTTTCTCCTCATCTCCTTCCTTAACTTGTCTCAAGCTGTACTTTCTTAGCATGCAACCCACAAACAGAATCATACAACTCAAGATGTACTTTCCTGCCTTCCCCACTCTGTTTTTGCCAGTTTCCTGCCCAGCCCTTGACAGAAAACCCCAAAGCAACTGCTTGCTTGGGTGTTTTCTGAATATCACAGATACTGATATTGTCGTGATTATGAGTTCACAGCTCAAACCTTTTCCTACAATGGGAAGAACAGGCTGAACTTCGGGGAAGCCGGATTCGGTTTCAAATCCCCATGTTCAGCAGCATTCATATCCAAGAGATTGGTTCTAGCTGTCTCACCAATTTCCTCCAATAGGAAATTGACGTACAAGTCACATGGCAAAGACACAGCATATAAATATAGGCTATTTTTTTATATTGCATATAGCTTTAGCTTTTTCCTGTCTTCAAAAACCCCCACTCTTGACCCACTTGCCTCTCCAAATGCTAACTCATTCCTCTTCTTCCTTTCATCTTTAAGTTTATTGAATATGCTGTTTACAACTGATGTCAGAAATTCCTCTCCTCCAATTCCATTCTAGACCTTCTCCAGCCTGGCTCCCCCACTTGCAGGCTATTAAAACTACTTTTGCAAATTCTCTAATGACCTCTTCCTAGCAAATCTCAGAACCACTACTCAGTCCTCATTCTCCTTGACCTGTTAGCTACTTTCGACACTGTCCAACACTCTTCTTTTTGAAATCTTGTCCTCCTCTGGCTTCTAAGACTTGGTCCTCTCCTGGTTCTCTCCTCCTACCTCTCTAATCACTCCTTTAATATGTCCTTAAGAGGATCCTCCTCATCTGCCCTCCAACATTCTGTGAGGACTCCTTGTGGCTCTGTCCTTGGACTCCTTCTCTTCCCCCTCTATACCTAATCATTAGGTAATTTCATCTGAAAACACAAATTCAACTACCATCTCTATGCTGATGACTCCCAAGTCTCTTTCTCTATCTCCAGACCCTTATTGGCCTGCCTCTGGCATCTCCTCATGGATGTCAGATGTCAGTTTAAGATCAACATGGCTAAAACAGAGCTCCTAATTTCCCCACCCATAAGCTGTACCCCCAACTTCTCTCTTGATTATTGTAGACCACACCACCCGGCCTGTAACCTGGGTGTCATCTTCACCTCAGACATTTTTCTAGGTGCTCATATTCAGGCTATGTCTAGATCTTGCTACTTCTTTCTGCTTAACCTCTCTAATCAGCCCATGATGCTAGCCTCCATCGACTATTTATTAAATTTGCAAACACCTTGGTACTTTCACTCATGTTGCCCCTCACACCTGGGAGCAGCTCCCTGTAAACATCTGCAAAGCTCTCTCATTATTGTCCTTCAAATCTTTCCTTAAAAGCCTCCCTTTGTTGTGATGCCTACAAAAATTTGACAATAATTAGGCCACTGGTGTGCTGAGACCACTGCCTGTCATACTGACCAATACAGTCTCATTGTTTCCTGTACCCCCTGACAGTCTGTCTGTATCCATCTATCATCTCTTGTCTTATACTTAGACTGTAAGCTCTCCAAGGCAGAGACCATCTGTGCCTGTACAGCGCCTAGCACTAGGGGGTGCTGATCCATGCCTAGGTCTCCTAGGCACTACAGTAATATAAATAATATCAAGAGAGGAGCTTTGCTGTCAACCTACATAAAACCAAACCAACAGCTATAGGAGGAGAGAACTTTCATGTCATAATTATTAACAGAATTTGAGACATCAGATTATTACAATAACCTTAGACATTAGCAAAAGAAGCTTTTTTTTTTTGTCTGTACATATATTGTCAGATAGATTAATGATATTGGAAGGCTGTGTATAATCAGAAGTCCAACTGAATCTGCCCCAGGAATTGTGTAAACCAATAGCTTAGCTTGCTCACTGGCTTGTAATAATTATTATTGGAGTTTATCACTTCCAGGAATCACATCCTACTAGCTGTGTCTAAGCACATAAAAGTATTCTTAAATATATAAATACTTCAGTGTTTTCCAATATGTGTTATATCAATTAAAAAGCAATGTGTAATTTCTCTGCAAAAACATAAGTGGAATCATATTCCGGAAAAATCATCAAGTAGCAGAATAGTACTTGTTTATGCATATGTTCCTAGTATTTTGGGATCAGGGTCAAAATCCACCTCTGTAAATCCTTGGTAAACCCACTGAATAGTTGTATAGGATTTACAATTGTGTAAATGAAAGCAGGATTTGGCCCAATGGATTTAGATCCCATAATGGCTGAATAATCAGTCAAATATTATATGATGGCTTTGATTTAAGGAAAACAAAACTATCCTCCTTTCTAGCCTATGAGGATGACCTGCTTCTCCTGGGAAACCAATTATTTATTGCATTTTGCATGTGACCTTTCACCTTTGGGGGGAAAGTTTGTAGAAAACTCTGAACAGGATGAACTAAAATATTTGTGCTAAGAAGTTATAAAAGATTCAAAGTCACATGATACAGATAAAATCCATCAGTTCATTACTAACAGAATACAATGGTTTAATGTTAAAATCAGAGCAGACCATTTCACAAATGGCTGTGGGGGATGTTTATAGACCTGGGAGTAGGTGGAGCTATCTCTGACTACAGGTTGGGTCCTTTGGTTTCTTCCCATCAGCCATCCATTGAAATGAAAGGGGCTAGTCAATCCAATAGAATAGTGTTGTGCGTGTTTCTGAGAGACAGACTGACCTTGGGAGAAAAAGGGACTGTAGAAGTATCCTTATACTATGTGGAGGGCTGCCACCAAATATAGAGTTGACAATAACACAACAATATCATGGACTTGTACACTGCAGATGAATTTGGCCCAAACTGCGCAATCCTGCAGGTCTTTTGGAGGCAAGACTCCAGTTCACTTCAAGACATCTGGAAGAGACACATGGTGTCTCTCAAACAAACAGGTGAGTAGACATTTTTCCTGGGGGTTGGGGGGAGTCTGGTTGCAACTCAGCAGCTACCCCCACTTTTTGGGACCCCAAGTTTGAGAAACAATGAGATAGATGAAATGGACATAGCAGTAGTCCCTAATAACAAAAATACGGACTAAGGGTAAACATTTTCTAAAGGGACTAAATGCGTCAGGCACTTAAAAGCCTAAATTCCACTGACTTTCAATGAGATTCAGGCTCCTAGTGGCCAGAATTTTAAAAGTATTTAGGCATCTAAAGATGCAGATAGTGGGATTTCCAAAAGCAGCTGGGCACCTAACTCTCATTGAAATCAATGGGATTTAGGCATAGAGGTGCTTTTGAGAATCCTACTAGGCACCCATCTGAAATCTTTCAAAATCTGGCCTGAAGTGCCAAAGTCACTTCTGAAAATGGGATTTAGACTCCTAAGCCTCTTAGACACTTTTGATAATGTTACCCTAGTGCACCATCAGTCTGCTAGTGGTTGCATTGGTGATAATCTTTAGTGAGGTAATTAGCCCAAGAGAGTGGGAAGGCAGAGCGCAAAAGTTATAGGGCCAGAAGCTCAGCTGGTGTAAATGGGCAGAGCTCCATTGGAGTGAAAGGAGTTGCATCCATTTACATCAGCTGAGCTTCTGGCCTATTGGTTCATTTATTCTGTTTTCCTATTACATTGACACGGGAGATATTTTCATTTAGAAATCACCTCCAGCTAGAAACTGTTCTTGTTTAGTAGCAGATATTTACAAGGCAATTTTTTATAGAGCTGTCCTTGTTTGCACCCCTCAACTAATAGATGTACCTTTTCCATGCAAGCTGCAGAGGGAAGCAATTAAATATAAGAGAAGTCACACACACTTTCTAAATGAGGATAAAAGTATAGTTTATTCATAATCAGTGTAGAGGAAATAAAAATGAAATATTACCACATACAGACTGTCAGCACACATGAAAACAGGGGTAGGCTACCTATTTTGCGAGCTGATTTTCAATGGCACTCACATTGCCCAGGTCCTGGCCACCAGTCCAGGGGGCTCTGCATTTTAATTTAATTTTAAATGAAGCTTCTTAAACATTTTAAAAACCTTATTTACTTTACATACAATAGTTTAGTTATATATTATAGACTTATAGAAAGAGACTTAAAAACATTAAAATGTATTACCGGCACGCGAAACCTTAAATTAGAGTGAATAAATGAAGGCTCGGCACCCCACTTCTGAACGTTGCCGACCCCAGCATTAAAGTAACAACTGCATTCTCTATCAATGATGCTGGAGCACCAGCATGTGGAAGGCCTGTGGTTTCCCCCTTCTCAATATATAGGGGATTTATATCCCTCTCCAGTCATGCACAAAATTCCAGTTAAAGTTTAGCCTTTGTAGTATTTAAAGGAAAAATGTCTCTACAAAGCATTGGTCAAGCTACTTGTCTTTGATTTACTCTAAATCTTTACAAGTAATTTAGTTGATTTCCCTATTCTGGGAATGAGCAGCTAGCTTTTTTTTTTTCTCTCATGGTCATTTTTACCCAGCGTCATTTCTCTTGGTATCCCACTGAGAACTAATTTTTGACTCACATCAAGCTTGAGATGAATTCCCAGAATGATTTATCACTGAATTCACTGTCTTTCAGTCAAAAAGCATGACTTGCTAAGTTTGAGCCACTTATGCTGGGGCTGATAGGAAATAGAAAAGAGTATTTCTGTTCTTTTTTCTGAGAGTATCATCACTTTCAGCCGTACATATTTTCTTTTGTCGTAATACAAAGGGATCAGAAATCAGTTGAACATTTACAGGGATTCCATTAAAAGGGTACTCCATGTATATCTTAATTGTCTCTGGTGAATTTTGAGCTCCTCTGGCAGCACAAAGAGGCCAAAAAGCAACCACAGAGATTCCCATTTGAAAGGAGTTCTCAACCAGTAGAATAGCCAGCTTCTCTTCCCTCCCACCGTCTTTTCAGCCCAGGTGTTTCCAATACTTTTACTGGCACAGGAAGAACTTTCCTTTGGCAGGTGGATCTGTAAGTGCATAATTTTACACCTGGAAGGCACTGTTGAACAGCTGGGGATTGTGGGTCAGGACTCCTACGTTCCACTCCTAATTCTGGCTTTTTATGGAGATTATGTCAATTTTTCCATCTAGGCAGTTATTTGGCCGTAATCATAATGTGATATATTAATACAACTCATTGAGGGAGTTTGAGTTTGAGTAAGTCATTTACTGTAATCTTTCTGTGTTCACTTTTCTCAATGTATAAAATGTGAGTAAAAACTACTGCCCAAGGGTGTTAAGAGACTTAATTAAAGTTTGCTTAGAAAGTGTTTTGTGATCAACAGATGAAAGATGCTATAGAAGTATAAAGTGGAAGTATAGCCTTGCTGCTTGTCATTAAGCTGATTTGCAAAGAAGTGGGATATTTATATAGCAGAGATTGTTAAAGTTTTGTATAAATTTGTTAAATTTACTCTCATAAAATCTGCAGCCTATCCCCAGAGACCCACCCGCTATATTGTCATTTCATTGGGGTGCCAATCTATATATAGATTAAAATGATTAAAAACCTGTGCACAATTTACATTTGATACGTTTATTTTTACAAATATGCTGCCTATGAACCATCTTAGTTTTTTTTTTTAAATGATTATTCGGTCAGGATTGGAGATCCTGTTATAAGGCCTCATTAAAAAAAAGTCTCCAAAAAATGTAATTAAATTGTCAACTGCATTTTTAAAGAAAAATCATCCCTATACTTCACCCTCCATCCCTAACATTATATAATTAGTTATGTACAGCAAATATTGATCAGGGCTGATATTTGAGATGAGGAAAAGCTGACTATGAAGCACTGTGATGGTGTACAGGCTCTGAGGCCTCACTGTCCTACCACACCCTGCCTCACAAAGAGCAGTAGAGGTGAGTAGAGCAGTAGAGGTGAGTCCTCCAGGCTGCCTAGATTGACTGCAGGGAAAACAGCCCATCAGAGAGAAGCTGCAGGGATCAGTCAATCAGAACATGGCAGACCCAGCTAAAAGGAGCTGCGAAGGTGGGGCAGAGCAGAGGCCATTGCTGCCTGGAGCTAGAGGAGGAAGGACAGTGCTCCTGGCTGGCTGAAGGAGCTGCAGTACCAGTGACAGAACAGATGCTGAATGGGACCAATAGAAGATTGCTGGGACGCAAGCCAGAAGAGCCCTGATGTAAGGGTGAAGCTGAAGGGGCTGCAGGGGAAGTGGCCCAGGGAAAAGTAGTCACTGCAAATAATTAAAAGGTCATAGCATGTGGCTGCTATTTATAGGATTCCCGGGTCGGGACCTAGAGTAGTGGGATGGGCCGTGCCCCCCTCTCCCCCATAAATTGCAGGCGAAGTGGCTGAGTGGCCAGAAAAGGGAGTTTACATAGGCCCAGGAAGGGGCTGAAGAACCCAAAGAGGTCAGTATATATTGAGTTTTATTACCCTGGAGAGAGAATTAACTGAACTGAAACAGCAACACAGCTGGAGAGCTGTTGTCACCTGAGGCTCACTATAGAGTGAAGAGCCTCCAGGAAGGAAGCCCTGGGTGCACTGCTCCATTCCAGAGCAGGGACTATTTGAGAATTAGCCCAGTGATGGCTGCAGACGACCAACCAGGGTTCAGGAATAGCCCCTATTGGACTGATGAAGGACTGAGTCCAGGGAGAGGTGAAGCTAAAGACAAGGCCACCAAGGGTACTGGGATAGGCCTTATTGGACTGTTGACCCCAGCAGGGGTCTATTTTGTTTCACACATGGACTGTGTATGACTCCGAGGGCTGAGTCACTGAAAGCCCACCTGAGGAATAGAAACTGCTAGCAGATAGCACTGAAAAACAGAAAGTACAGATGCAGACACACCCAATATGAGGCGCTCATGCAAGATTAGTGGACCCTGTCACAAGGACATTTTGACAAAAATTCATTGGTAATTTCGCAGAGTGTTATGTCGCATCACACGTTGCAAAGAACCCAGGAATCATTCCCTTGTGGACTTGTTTTGTCTTTCAAGTAATACAGCTGAGCAGTACAAATAAATTTAAGTTATTTTAAAAAGAAAACAAAAATTTCCAATAGCTATGTTCATTAAACGTGGACTGGTAAAGGAATAGGGCAACTTTCTCTCAGCTATCACTAAGCCAAACACAGAACCATTGGTACTGGAGATGCATATGAAGCTTCTCTAATGAAAGGCATCGTGTTTAATTACAGACCTGATAATCATCCCAAAACAAATTCAAGTTTGTAAACATGGAACTAGTGCACAGTTAACCCCCATTTTCCCCATGTATTTGTAATTTTGGGTTCAAAAATAGTAGTTTTCCTTGACTTTTGCTTTCCAAGCCACAAAAGATGTGAACTCGTGCAAAATAAAACAATTTATTTTGGCAACTGAAACTGACAAGTGTTGCACTGCTATCATATGACTGCTCCACAGTGACCTATTTGAAATGAGTTAGCTCAATCCAGCTCTTCTGGGATGTGTAGCCACATTTGATCCAAATGCTAAAGATGAAAACTGGCCTTCCATCTCAGTTGCCTTGTAAACGCCACCAAATCATAAAAGAAATGACTACATTACTCACTAATATGCACAGTTCTTTAGCATCACTCAGTTAATGCACCCTGGATTTGTAAGTGCAGATCAGATTAGAAGTTTATGCTCAAGAAAGGGCCATACAACATAATGAATTTTTAAAAGAAAGTTGTCAACAAAAATACTGAGACAGCCAGATTTTCTTGTGAGCCATATCTAATTTGACATGCAGGCTCCCTTATGAAAAATTTCTGTAGAATTTAAGAGAGGATGATGACCTTTCTAAAGGATTTTTAAACCAGCATACTGAATGTACAGCAAAGATACAAGCCAATTTAAATATTTTGTATCATCACAGGGTTGCTGGCCCCTTTAAGGGGAATCTGGATCCAGGCTACCAGTGACAATGACAAGCAGTTAATTGAATATCAAGCACCTGGAAGTGATAATAGGCCATTCAAGCTCAATTGTAGGTAGGTACTCATAGAAGCAGAGGGGCTCCCAGAGACCCCTGACCATTAGGAGCGGGGCCTTAAGGGGGGCTGAGAGAAGGCATACTGAGTCAGGAGTGCCTGCAGCACCAAACTAGGGGTCAGCAGAGGTGGGAACAAGAGGGTTACAGGGCAGACACACCCTGTGACATACATTATATAAAGGACACCACTCTATTACATTCTATAGGTTTTTAGAATAAATTCTATATAGCCCTATTCATTTTATCTTTATTACATTTTCCATAAAGATTGTCCTAGACAAGTTATCTTAAGATACCCCACACCTGGGTGCAACAGCTGTATTTGCTTCTTGCAAAGTTTTAGACTCTGCTCTGGCAAATGTGGCCCGGGAGAGGGAAGCTGGGAAGCTGAAAGGGAAAATACAGTTTGGGTGACTGCCAGTTTTATTACTCACTGATCACTGTGTGGAAGATAAACCACACTATTATTTTTAATAGCCTTTGCTGCTATTTCACATCCAATCACTGTTCTAATTGATGGCAGGAATGAAGCACTGAACTGTGGAGTATTGAAGGCCAGGGCTCTTGGTTTGCTGTTGTACTCTGGGGGATAGGAAGGGAATTCTTGATCTCAGGTCACTAAAAAAGCCAGATGAATAGAGGCAACATTAGCAAGACCTTTGCTTGCTATGATTTTTTATCCCAAGGGCTATCCTAACCTAAGGTGCTATCAAGCACACAGTACCCACTGCCTTGTTACTTGGGGAGAGGCACCCTAGCCACAAACATCAGAACCGTCTGTTAACCATACTCCTGAATGCCAAACAACACGGAGAACCTGAAAAGCAATAAGTGCCATTTCTTTTCACGCTTAATTTTCTAAATGTAAAGAAATGGAGAAAAATACATTTGGCAATAGGAAAGGATAAACCTGACAGCCAAAGAGAAAGTGGTTTTATGCAACCCTAGAAATTTGTCTATTGTATCAATCACCTCTTCACTTGTAAATCCTACCAAGTTTCTTTTAGAGCTGCCTTTTATCTTGTTAATTGTTGGTCATTGAGATGAAGAAAACTGTCCACACACACCCTCACATTTATGTAGACAGTACACGGTTACATCCATTGTCTTTCTACAGCACTTCTCAATGTAACAGGAGCTGCATGTGGCTCTGTTTGGGAGTTCAGATGAATGAGCCCACCAAGCTCATGTGCTTTCTGCCAGGCATTTAGAAGGCCTGCTTTTCATTACAGGCCTGCAAATGTCTTTTAATCTCATGATACAACGTGAGCCTGGGAGAAATGTTTAAATTGTTGCCATTTTGCAGATGGCACAGTCTAATCAATATAGATTTAAACACTAATTCAAACCACCAGCGCCAAGCCCTTAAGGAACGTCACCTATGAATGGGGCATTTCTGGCTGGGTTTTCGTTGCACCAAACTACATAAAGACAGCAGGTGCTGTGACAGGTGAAAAGTATCTTGTACCTTGGTGTGGCTTGATAAGGGGGGCTGTTGAATCGTGGACTGTGGCCCTACAAGTCAAAACTGGAATGATAGTACTCTTCCCTGCAGTCACCCAAGTCCTAATTATGAGGAACCTTGCACAAAGGAGTCTCTGCTGGCTGAATTTCCCTCCAAGATGGTGGGTCCTCAGTGCCTGCCCATTTTACATATTGCATTCCCACCCCACTGCCACGGTGGCAGAGTACTCTATCTGCGCCCATCCTTAGCTTTGAAAATTCCACAAATTTTAAGCATGGTCAGTTACAAGTGCTCACTTTTCATACCAAGTGTTGCCCTCAACCTCTTGAAAATCGCACTGTAAATGTGTTTGCCAGTCCACAGCCTAAATGTTTGCAGGAATGTTTTATCAATAAGTCACAGAGAAAAAATTTACTCTGTACTCTGCCTTCCAGCTGTTTTGCTAAATCTCTGTAATAATATTAAGTAACAATATCTACCGGTCCCCGGTAAGGCATGGCATCGTGATCTTGGGAAATTTCAATACCATTGTTTTATTGGATTTTCAAATCCATCTTGTCAGGCTTCCACAGCACGGAACGCAACCATGAATTAGCATTAAATTCTGAGTTGGTCTAATCCCTAGAGTGCTTCTTTTCATAGCATGCAACATGAACTAATAATTTACAGCCCTGAGATTTCCCAGCTCCTGGGTGTGTGTCTGCCTGGAGACCCCACTGGAGATGGTCTGACAGATAGACTGCTCTGTACACTGACTGTGCTCAATGAACCCATCAGCAGTCATGGCTGTGGTATTATAATTCAAGTTGGCTGCCAAGCATCATTATTAGAACAATATCAAGAGTAAAGCTGTTTTTCTCAAGTCATAGGAGACCGGTGATTTCCAAATTAATCTCAAAGCAGGTGCTAAAACACCTGTAATCAATGCCTATCTTCCTAATAACAGACTAGTAATGGGGCCAAAAAAGTGCTTACTTTGGAAAAATATATAAACATACATGGCAATTTGCATTTATTGCTTATAAAAACTCCCTGCCCAGCCCAATATGAGTACTATTATGTTGATTAATATGTGGGAACAATACCATGAAGGGTAATTGATCTTCAATGGATCACTTAGGGTGATGGCACTTCAATACTAAATCTCAAAGTACTGAAAGAAAATGGATTTGTCAAGATAGTCAACATTTTATTTTCAATGCCATCCCTACAATATTTGTTTGTCCACTAATAAACTAAGGCTTTGTCTAGGCTACAAGCTAGGGGTATGATTTCCCAGCTCCTGTACACATACTCATGCTAACTCTTATTGAATATAAATAGCAGTGTAGTCACAGTAGCACTGGTAGCAACAATGGAAGCATGGCTGAGCTATGCAGAGTACAAACCTGCCTGAAACCCATGGCTATGTACTTTGCCCAGCTCAGCCAGGCCTCCACTCCCATTACATGTGCTACCACAGTTACACTGCTATTTATACTCATGCTAGCTCAATGGGAGCAAGCTTGAGTGAATGTACATGAGCAGGAGAATAATCACATCTCTAGCTTGTAGTGCAGTCACAGTCGTACAGGCTGAAGATAATATGTCTTGTGAGTTTTTGAAGTATGGTGATGTTTTCATTCCTCACAACCAGACAGTCAGATGTTTTAATTGATGTATCTGTTTCTATGGTCCTAATAACCATACTAGGACTGTCAAGCGATTAAAAAAGTTAATCGCAATTAATCACGCTGTTAAACAATAATAGAATACCATTTATTTAAATATTTTTGGATGTTTTCTACATTTTCAAATATATTGATTTCAATTACAACACAGAATACAAACTGTACAGTGATCACTTTATATTTATTACAAGTATTTGCACTGTAAAAAAACCAAAAGGAATAGTATTTTTTTTAATTTACCTAAGACAAGTACTGTATCTCTTTATCATAAAAGTTGAACTTACAAATGTAGAATTTTGTAAAAGCAAACAAAACAAACAAACAAAACCTGCATTCAAAAATTAAACAATGTAAAATTTTAGAGCCTGCAAGTCTACTCAGTCCTACTTCTTTTTCAGACAATCGCTCAGACAAACAACTTTGTTTACATTTGCAGTAGATAATGCTGCCCACTTCTGGTTTACAATGTTACCTGAAAGTGAGAACAGGCGTTCTCATGGCACTGTTGTAGCAGGTGTTGCATATTTATGTGACAGATGCACTAAAGATTGATATGTCCCTTCATGCTTCAACCACCATTCCAGGGGACATGCATCCATGCTGATGATGGGTTCTGCTCGATAACAATCCAAACCAGTGCAGACCGATATACATTCATTTTCATTATCTGAGTCAGATGCCACTGGTAGAAGGTTGATTTTCTTTTTGGTGGTTTGGGTTCTGTAGTTTCCTCATCATAGTGTTGCTCTTTTAAGACTTCTGAAAGCATGCTCCATACCTCATCCCTCTCAGATTTTGGAAGGTACTTCAGATTCTTAAACCTTGGATTGAGTGATGTAGCTATCTTTAGAAACCTCACATTGGTACCTTCTTTGTATTTTGTCAAATCTGCAGTGAAAGTGTTCTTAAAATGAACAACGCATGCTGGGTCAACATCAGAGACTCTATAACATGAAAATATATGGCAGAAGGCAGGTAAAACAGCAGGGGACATACTATTCTCCCCTAAGGAGTTCAATTACAAATTTAATTAACGCATTATTTTTTTAACAAGCATCATCAGCATGGAAGCATGTCCTCTTGAATGGTGTCCAAAGCATGAAGGGGCATATGAATGTTTAGCATATCTGGCAATGTAAATACCTTCCAACGTTGGCTACAAAAATGCCATGCAAATGCCTATTCTCACTTTCTGGTGACATTATAAGTAAGAAGAGGGCAGCATTATCTCCTGCAAATGTAAGCAAACTTGTTTGTCTTAGGGATTGTCTGAACAAGAAGTAGGACTGAGTGGACTTGTAGGCTCTAAAGTTTTACATTGTTTTGTTTTTGAGTGCAGTTATGTAACAAAAAAAATCTACATGTGTAAGTTGCATTACAGTACTTGTATGTGGTGAGTTGAAAAATACTTCCGTTTATCATTTTTACAGTGCAAATATTTGTAATCGAAAATAATATACACTTTGATTTCAATTGCAACACAGAATAAAATATATATGAAAATGTAGAAAAATATCCAAAATATTTAATAAATTTAAATTGGTATTCTATTGTTTAACAGTTTTTTAATCATGATCAATTTTTTGAGTTAATTGCGTGAGTTAACTGCAATTAATTGACAGCCCTAAACCATACCCAAGTGTTTTAAGATAGAAATAACCATGGAGGTGATAATCATATAAAGCACTTGCACATGATTATGATTTATATAAAGAAGGGGGGAAAGAAGCCCTGCAGCCTGATTTTAGAGAAAGAGTAAACATTCTGGTGGACATATTCCACCATCCTTACTCTTCTTGAAGAACTCTTTACACTGCAAGTTGTCCTGTCAACTTCAGTGGGACTGTTTGCCAAGAAACTATGAGTTATCACGGGTAAGGGTAGGAAAGTTTGGCCCCGAATCATTGAGAACCAGGTTCTGATCACCTCTCTCACAATGATCAGCATATTTCTCTACAAGCAGATCAATCAAAGACAATGGGACTAGGTGTGGAGTAAGGTATTAGTTAATGTAAGGGGATCAGAATCTGGCTGTAAGTTTTATATGTAAGTTAGCTGATGGTAAAGTAGAAAATCATTTTATATAGCAAGTGAATCCTTGTCAAGGCATTTGGAGGTACTGTACAACATAACACAAACAAATTGCTAAATAATTTGAACATAGAATAAAAACACCCTTTTAATACTCACACATATAAAGCAAACAAAGGATAGCGGGCGATCTTATAAATAAAAGTGGGGAAGAAAAAGAAGGGATGGAAGGGAAAGGTAATCAATATTGGAGCCAACAGTGATATATATATATAAAGTTTTAGATGCTTTTTAAAAGTGGAACAAGATGAGCCAAGACTGATGTCAGAGGGGAGATGAGTTTCAAACCCCAGTGCACATCACTGCAAAGATGAAGTGTGAAATCCTAGCTTCATTGAAGTTAAGGGCAAAACTTCCACTGACTTCAATAAAGGCCAGCATTTCACCTGAGATCTCCTGCTGATTTTGAGACATGAAGATCGGAGATGTGCAAGCACAGCTACTCAGAAGTACAAGGAATATAGATATGACACACTACAAGCTTTAAAACTAGTAGTGCCAACTTACTCCACTTTATAGGCAGCTGATTACATGAATGCAGGGAGTGCATAATATGCTCACAATTGTTCAAACCAGAGAACAGTTATTTGGCTATGTTCTTGAACATACTATAACCATCGGAACAGCCCCACTAAGAGAGCATTACAAAAAGCAAGCTTTGTGATCTCCAGAGCATGTCTCACTGTTATGAAATAGTCATGGGATAATTAAGTGGATAGCTGAACAGATTTTATAATTAGAAAAAGTCACCCATGTACCATGTCCAACACATGGGAGATTTCCATGGAAAGGGTATATTCAAAATGCTTTATTAAAAACATTCAGAAAATGTATTTTAAAATTGCCAGCATTCCGGCCTGTGCCAAAAGAAACCTGCAAAACCTGCAAAATTTTCACTGATTTCTGGTCACTGGTATTTTACTGATGAATATCAGTAACGAGCAATGGAAAAAAGAATATGAATCTTTGGCCAAGCCTAGGGATGATATTTCTATCAAGTGTGTCCCCCCTGCAAGTAGGAAGTTCTGAAAATCTCATGAGAGTTTGTTTCAGTTATTTTTTCCAGCGCAGTCGTGCATATAAAAGAGATTAGGAAAAATGGGTTATGGATCATCTACATGTTTTATCCAAAGTATGGCCCAGGTCCTGCAAGGAGACTTTTGGTCTCAAATGTGTTGATTTCAGTGGGGCACCATGCTGGCACAGGGGGTCTCCCTTTGCAGAGCCTCTTGCAGTATTGGTGCCCTAAACTTCCACTCCTCTTGAAGTTTGCCACTTCCTGCTGTAGCATTGGCCACATGCCCAATAAACAATGGTAGTGTATGTTGGACTTGTGCTTCACACCAATAAGTGTGCATGTACCCCTTGTAACAGAGGAGTCTATTACATTTGTTTCTGAAGACAGGGATAGCACTTTCTAAAACACTTAGAGCCAAACACTCCGGCCCTTATTCTGTCTTTTCTCTGGCAAAACTCCCACTGATTCCAGGAGGAGTTTTACTTGAATGAGGTTTATAGAATTTGGCCCACAGAAATTAGATATGGTTTACATTAGAATTATAAACTCAACAAAGCAACAGCGCTCAGAACTGTATACAAAGTATTACATATTTTGGGCCAAAATTTACCTCTGGTTTATGTGGCTTCCGTCACCGTGCACAATGGTGAAAACACCACAATTATATGCTTTCTGTGTCATCTCTTTTGCTGGAAACATTGAGGAGAACTAATGTTGCCCCCAAAATAGCAGCACTCATCAGTAATGGGGTGAGACAATGGCAGCCAGAAATCAGCTGGCTCAGCACATCCCTGAAGGAATCATTTTTGTTTGGATTCCTTTGCAGCTCAGATCTTAATCTAAATTTCCTTCTCTCCCTCCCCCCAGCAGAAAACGTCAAGAGGGGGTGAGGTTAACAGCAATCCTGCCTGCTCTCCCTATGGATAACTGATCTCTGTGGCACCGGGGAAGAGCCTACCATAGGGAACTGTCAATTACACAGAGAAATAAAAAGGAAAAACAAAATTTCTTTTAGGTGCATGGTGACTAAATACCACATTAGGCATTTCACTGGCAGTTAATGAGCAGCTGGGTTAAAAGCCTTGAGCCCTCATGTGCTCCAGCCAGTCATTAGCTGACAGGAAAAGCTTTTTCCTTTCCCCACATTGGTTATTATTTTTAAAATAATGTATACAAAGAACACCATGATTATTATTTTTAAATTACCTAGTGATTATATATATTTATCATGAGGTCTCTGTTGTTACCGCCTCTACTATTATTAGTGGTACATTTAGAGAGAGTGAGGGAATAGCAAGACAAAGAAGCAGGATTAAATGTTGAAACCAAAAGATCTGCAGAAGGGCTTGCAGGAAAATAAGCATTTTGAGTAAAACACAATACACTGCCCAACATAATGTAATAAGCAAAGTTCACTTGACATGTGTATATCACTAACACCTGTGATGAGGTGGAGAGAGTGGGAGCTCGTGCACACAGGCCATTACCTCTAGCCCCGTTTTTCATCCAGACCTAGTAAAGTTAATGTTTTGGTAACTCTACTACACAGAAACTGCAACTCACTCAACAGTTAGTTGTCCTCTTATGCTTATAATTTCTTAATTCTGTAAGTGGTTCCCTATCTCTGACTTGAGAAGATAGTGCTATGTAGGTTGTTCTGGTAAAAAAAAATATCTGTTTCTCTAAGGAATTAAAGGTACTGCTATATATAAAAATGTCTCTGTTGAGCCAACTCAGCTGCTCTTTTAACTCAATAACGGAGCACTCATCTGGGAATAGTAGAGAACTTTTAAATCAGGGAAGCTTACATCTGTCCATTAGTGCCACCTTCCCTCCAGCTGTAATGTGCTCACCCCCGATGATCCAATTCATTTAAAAGGAGTCCCAGTTGTCATGGAATCTGTCCTCTCATTTGATGTGCTACAATGTAACTGTAGCCCATCTTCAAAGGGACTCCTTTTCATTCCCAGCAGATACTAGCAGGGTGTTTCTGTAGGGTGATGAGAAGTCATCAATTTCTTTCTGCTCCCTCTTGCAAGGCAGATTCTTCCGCTCCATTAACACAGTAGAATAGAATGACAGATTGGCATCAAGGTCACAGTGAATCAAAACTGAGACTTCATCATCATTGTACAGTTCCTGTCACAGTCTCCATTTCCCCTCTATATTTGTCTTCAAAGTTCTAGAGAAGGTTATGCAAGTTGTAAAAGAAATACTTAAAAAAGACTTACATTTCCAGTCTTCTGCTGAAGCCACTGTAAATAAATGCACATGAAAATGCATAAGATACTTCACATAAGTAAATTGCTGTATGGGCAGGGATACATTAGCATAGGATTTAAAGAAGTATACAGGGAATTGTGTGAATATTTTACAAAAACTGCAACTTCCATTATAACACCCCACTTTTTTCAGTGGCTCATATCCTTCTCAATTATATATTTTTCAGGCTGAATCTTCCCATGTCCCAGATCATCTCCCATATAATCTACAGGAGAGTACTCTGGAGGAAGACTTCTCAGAGTTTCCTCTCATAAATTTCCCTCTTATTGTTTCTTCAAGGAGAGCGGAGGCAGGGTTTTCCCTAGTGCAGGCCTCACCCTAAACCTGATGGATTACCAGGGTGCCTTTGGAAATTCAGACCATCTGTGTGGAGACCTCATGCCTCTGCACCATCTTGGGCTCCTGGCTGTTTCCCTGCCATCACAGCATCAAAGGACTGGAAGATGTATAATGTCCATCATTCTAGGTCTATTCACTTCTCCCACCAGGATTCTCAGTCTCCATTCCCTCCCATTGTGAATGGGGCACTGTTTGGACCTGGACAATGGGGGGATGGTGCTGCTAGGGTAACCAGTCAGCAAGTGTTAAAAATCAGGACAGGGGATGGGGGGTAATAGGCACCTATATAAGACAAAGCCCCAAATATCGGGACAGTCTCTATAAAATTGGGAAATCTGGTCACCCTAGTGCTGCAGAGATGGCAGATCACCTTGTTTAAGACAGTAATCAGATGGGGATGGAGAGGGAGAGAGAATCCATACACAGATGAACTCCTCTTTGCATGAACTTGCCAATTAGACAAGTGCTTGGTCTCTGCTCAAAGACTTTTTATTTTAAGTTTCATCAAAATCCATTCAGATGTTTTTGACTTCTTCATGTGTAAAATAAAATGTACACTTGTCCCATTTGTTCCAGTCAGAAATATTGTGCATTTACAATTCAACAATGGCTGAATGATTTTATTCTTACATGGCTTGTTTTGCAGTTCATGGAGATCTGAGAAACTGTTTTAGTAGTTTTCAAGTTATGAGCACAGACATGGGTTTTTTTCCCCCAAATATGTGAAACAGAATTTTCTACTAGGTTTCTTTGATCAATCTACAGTTTGCAATGGTATTGGACACACATGCAGAGCTATCTTTGCTCTTTGCATTTTTTGATCAATCTAAAGAGGCTTCAAAACTTGGAGGAGCTGCAAAAGATTTCAATTTCATTTAAAAAGCAACAGTTTTACTGTTCTGTGAACCTTTAGGAAGTTTGGGACATTGTGAAATCTTCCTCGTAGTCACCAAATGCTACAAGTCCACAGGAAAGCAGCAGGGAGGGAAGACCAAGACAGTTTTTAGTCCAAAACATAGGCCAAATTCACTTTTCAGCACTTCAAAGTTTGCCCTTCTCACGATAAATTAAACAGAATATTGTCTTCCTTTGTTTTGTCAACAGAATGAAACTTGCCGTGATTGCAATTTAAACACTAACAGCTCTCCACTGTTCAGGGGCGGCTCCAGGCACCAGCACAGCAAGCGCGTGCCTGGGGCGGCCTGCCTGTCGCTGTGAGGGCGGTAGTCAGGTGGCCTTTGGCAGCATGCCTGCGGGAGGTGCGCCGATCCTGCAGTTTCGGCGGTGGGTATGCTGAAGCCATGGGACCGGCAGATCACCCGCAAAAACGCTGCCGAATCCTCATGATCGCGGACCACCTGCAGGCCTGACTGCCATGCTTGGGGCAGGAAAAAACATAGAGCCACCCCTGCCGCTGTCTATTTTACAATGTAACATACATTAAAAGAAACAAAAAGATGTACACCAAGACTGTCCCTAATTATGAAAGATCACCATGTTCATGTTGGACAGAGGAATTTGGACTGAACATTATGGTTATGTCCAACCAACGTTACTGTAAATTATTTACAACACAGCTGCTGGATCAGCAAACTAAGCTTATGGGAAATGCTACTATATATTGCTCCCTTCCTATTTGTTTCATACTTATTACTTCATATTTCAAGTATAAATAAATATGTCCAATGTGGAAAATATTGTCCACCGCTGTGGGACCTAATGATTTAAAGCGAAGTGTGCTGCTGGTTTGAATCAGACATGCAGCAGGGACTGTAACGTACAATGTCATTGTCATATGCCATTTTCCTAAGAAAAACATGATTAAAAGCCCATTTTTGTGTGTATAATTTCCTTTGTTTTTTTAAAGACTAATTCACATTAACATCGTCGTGTTTCTTCTTCACCAATTTGCATTGCCATTTTGATTCACTTCACTTTGACATCAGAATGGTGTCCCAATAGACTTCCCAAATGCAGCCTTACGAACTTCTTACTAAATACAGAATTATCAAAAATAATATGCAACACATGAGAAAGTAATTACTCATGTTTTTGTTAATTATCACATTTAAAGGTCTTTGTTTGGTCATGTTTCACTTCTGATACATATAATCTCCTCTACAAAATAAAAAAATTAGTCTTCTCAAACATTTTCATTTCCAGCAACACAAACATTAAGAACAGGCAGTTATCTTCTAATCTCATCTCTTATTCCTTGCCCACTGCTCACCTTCCACGATCTAGTAATAGTTTTCTTCTTGTAAACAATGTGTGCTTAAGTTTTCTAATTCTAAATACATAAAATATTAAATAGGAGGCTTTCCAGTGAATTCAACCAGCTTTGGATAAAATAATGTACATATATGTCAAAACATATGTGTTTATAGTTTCAAAGTAGAAAATTAGACAGGACAGTGAAGAGGTGACAGAAATATGGGGGAAGGACAGTAAAGTGGGAGGGACATTGGTCTGTGGGGGCCGTTAGGGGACAAGGGGTCTTCCCAAGAGGTCTATGGGAAGTCCAGGAAAGTATCACCTCATATATACCTTAAGAAGATGTATTGGAAAAGAGTTCTCCCAAAAGTCTTACAAAGTTAACAGGAGAGCAATTTCCTTCCTGCAGATTCAGAAAGTCCAGAAGACACACACTGGGAGTGCGTCCTTGTGACAGCTCAACCATTGAATTATTCAATCAAGAGACTGGCTGAGCTGTAGGGTAGTCCTTTTGATGAGGGATTTTTTCATCATCAACTTCCCCACAAGCAACTTATCCTGCAAAAATCCATGTAGAACCCATTCTACAACAAAGAAAATGGATGCCAAAGTGTTTGCAAAAACTAAAAGTTTTGCAAATTTTAGCATGAATTCTTTAGCATGAATTCTTCCAAAAATTCACATCAGAAACACATTCTTTGGTATTTTCTTGAGTGCACTATGAGTCACTGCTTAATAACAGCAAAACAGAGTAGAACCCAGCAGAGGAATTTTTTGGGGCCCACCAGTAATGAAGGATAAGATGAACTGGCTTGGTTGTTCAAAGTAGGATTGGGGGTGAGTTAGCCTAAGAGCTGGACCTTAAAGACACTAGCCGCAGAGAGAAACCATCCAGTCACCCCTAAAATCCAAGCGGGAGGGGGTCAGTCAGACCTAGACACCTTTCCCCCATGCTGAGGAGATCTGCTACCAGATAAAGAGGAGACAGGGCTTGTGGAGGAAACAGAGCTTTGAATTGTAACTATGCAATTTTAAATAACTGTTGGTCAGATCACCACTCTGACATGGTAATATTGTACTCACACGGGAGTAGGGAAAGGAACCTCATTGACTTTCTTTTGCTTTCTTACATCAAGCATGTGGGTGAAACCCAGTAAATCCCAAGGGATGGGAGGCACAGTAGCATTGGAGTGGAGGCACTGTGTCTCCACAGCAGCTCTGCCAAGGGTCTTGGCAATTCAGATCCATTGGAGCTCCACCGCAAAGAACAACTTTGACTACAGCTGCTATTGGAACCCTGCATTAGGAGAGTGAGGCCACAAGGACACAAGCTAGCCCTATGCTATTGAAATTCAAAACTGAAAGTCAATTCAGTCTTAACTGCACCCCTGGTAATATGGTTTAAGCGGTGAAAGTTGTGAAATACGGACAGTGCTACTCTTAAGCATGCTCGATGTCCTACTCCCATCTCAAACCCAGCACCACCCTGGTATAGGGACCCTTCACAGTGGGCATGCAGCAGCTCTTTCTACACAGCCCCAGTGCAGGACTTTACTGGTGTGGAGGGCTTTACATGGGTTAATTTCAGCCTAGGTATGGAAATATTCTCTGCCTATTTTCCCATACTGTAATCCTGTTGTGTAACAAAATTAGTCTGTTTTCCCCCTTCCTCACGTGAACCATATGGCCATTTGCTGAGCATCACAAGACAATAAGTGATGAAGGCTGAGGGGTGTTTGTTGTTGTGCTATACACAATAAGGCAGTAAGGGATTTAGAGAACACTTGGGTAACAAATTTATAGAACTTCATTCAGCCAGACTTTTTGATCAAATTGTTACCAACATTTAACTTTACGGTTCATGGTAAAATATGTTTTTGCCCTAATAGCAATATATTTTAATGGTATTTTATGACTATTTTTATAAATGCATAAAATTATGCCATTCAACTAAAGACACCAATAAATAAAGTAGTAATTTCTTAGTGAGCAGAATAAGACCTCCATTAACTAAATATTGGAGAGATTGTTATACATGCTTTAAAATGAATAAAACTTATCCACCACTTAACTGACAAAATAAAAAACTTAATGTCACAGATCTGGTTGGGCCCCCCTTGCTGGCAGTTCACATTGCTGTGAAGGCATTCAGGCACTGAATTCCCTTGTGCTATGTTTCCCTGCATTTCAGTAGGCTACACCACTGTTTCCTGCTTTGGCCTCTCTGGCACATTTCCTGGGCATCACCTTTTAGTCTGTTATCCCTTTATGGAAATGGGGTCCCAGGAACCCACTTGCCTTAAGTCCCAGGACAAGATGTCCCAGTAGCTTAAAAAAACTTGCCCCCAGAATGTCTCCTGAAGATGTGGACCTTATTTCCCTCTTCAAGATGCCATGTGGTAGGTGTAGCATATACCAGCAATAAAATTTTCAGACAAATAGTTTGGCAAAAAAAAAAAGCAATTTCTGTGAACCCAAAACTATTTGAGAATTCGTTTTGGCCAATTATTATTTGAAACTTAGCTGCCATTCACAAAATGGATTCATGAGGAAGCAGACAACCTTCCTCATAACCTTAAGACCTGTGGTTCAGGGACTCACCTGGAATGTGGGAATCTCTGGATCAATTCCCTCCTCTGTCTGATGTGGAGAAGGGATTTGAACTTGGATCACTCACATTGCAGGGGAGTGCCTTGAGCATTGGGCTGTAGGATATTCTGGGGTGGGTGTCTCTCAGTCTCTCCCATTGAAGCCACTATGTGGTATATTAATAATGTAATATGAATTGAGGAACTTCACCTTGGGTCTCCCACATCCTAGGTGAGTGCCCTAATCACTAAGTTGTAGAACCATACTCTTTCTCTCTGGTCCAATGACTATTCATCATCATTCATACTGACACAATAGTAACACACAGACACTTTGCACAAAAGTCTAACACATTACTGCTCTTTACTTAATCATATTTAAAACACACAAATCTATATAAAAAGAATAAACCTTTCATGCACTCCCTGCAGTTCATAGAATCATAGAATCATAGAATATCAGAGTTGGAAGGGACCTCAAGAGGTCATCTAGTCCAACCCCCTGCTCAAAGCAGGACCAATTCCCAGCTAAATCATCCCAGCCAGGGCTTTGTCAAGCCGGGCCTTAAAAACCTCCAAGGAAGGAGACTCCACCACCTCCCTAGGTAACGCATTCCAGTGTTTCACCACCCTCCTAGTGAAATAGTTTTTCCTGATATCCAACCTGGACCTCCCCCACTGCAACTTGAGACCATTGCTCCTTGTTCTGTCATCTGCCACCACTGAGAACAGCCGAGCTCCATCCTCTTTGGAACCCCCCTTCAGGTAGTTGAAGGCTGCTATCAAATCCCCCCTCATTCTTCTCTTCTGGAGACTAAACAATCCCAGTTCTCTCAGCCTCTCCTCATAAGTCATGTGCTCCAGACCCCTAATCATTTTTGTTGCCCTCCGCTGGACTCTTTCCAATTTTTCCACATCCTTCTTGTAGTGTGGGGCCCAAAACTGGACACAGTATTCCAGATGAGGCCTCACCAATGTCGAATAAAGGGGAACGATCACGTTCCTCGATCTGCTGGCAATGCCCCTACTTATACAGCCCAAAATGCCATTAGCCTTCTTGGCAACAAGAGCACACTGTTGACTCATATCCAGCTTCTCGTCCACTGTGACCCCTAGGTCCTTTTCAGCAGAACTGCTACCTAGCCATTCGGTCCCTAGTCTGTAGCAGTGCATGGGATTCTTCCGTCCTAAGTGCAGGACTCTGCACTTGTCCTTGTTGAACCTCATCAGGTTTTTTTCTGCCCAATCCTCTAATTTGTCTAGGTCCCTCTGTATCCGATCCCTACCCTCTAGTGTATCTACCACGCCTCCTAGTTTAGTGTCATCTGCAAACTTGCTGAGAGTGCAGTCCACACCATCCTCCAGATCATTAATAAAGATATTAAACAAAACCGGCCCCAGGACCGACCCTTGGGGCACTCCACTTGAAACCGGCTGCCAACTAGACATGGAGCCATTGATCACTACCCGTTGAGCCCGACGATCTAGCCAGCTTTCTATCCACCTTACAGTCCATTCATCCAGCCCATACTTCTTTAACTTGGTGGCTAGAATACTGTGGGAAACCGTATCAAAAGCTTTGCTAAAGTCAAGAAATAACACATCCACTGCTTTCCCCTCATCCACAGAGCCAGTTATCTCATCATAGAAGGCAATTAGGTTAGTCAGGCACGACTTCCCCTTCGTGAATCCATGCTGACTGTTCCTGATCACTTTCCTCTCCTCTAAATGTTTCATAATTGATTCCTTGAGGACCTGCTCCATGATTTTTCCAGGGACTGAGGTGAGGCTGACTGGCCTGTAGTTCCCCGGATCCTCCTTCTTCCCTTTTTTAAAGATGGGCACTACATTAGCCTTTTTCCAGTCATCTGGGACCTCCCCCGATCGCCATGAGTTTTCAAAAATAATGGCTAATGGCTCTGCAATCTCACCTGCCAACTCTTTTAGCACCCTCGGATGTAGCGCATCCGGCCCCATGGACTTGTGCACGTCCAGTTTTTCTAAATAGTCCTGAACCACTTCTTTCTCCACAGAGGGTTGGTCACCTTCTCCCCATGCTGTACTGCCCAGTGCAGCAATCTGGGAGCTGACCTTGTGCGTGAAGACAGAGGCAAAAAAATCATTGAGTACATTAGCTTTTTCCACATCCTCTGTCACTAGGTTGCCTCCCTCATTCAGTAAGGGGCCCACACTTTCCTTGATTTTCTTCTTGTTGCTAACATACCTGAAGAAACCCTTCTTGTTACTCTTAACATCTCTTGCTAACTGCAACTCCAAGTGTGATTTGGCCTTCCTGATTTCACTCCTGCACGCCTGAGCAATATTTTTATACTCCTCCCTGGTCATTTGTCCAATCTTCCACTTCTTATAAGCCTCTTTTTTGCATTTAAGATCAGCAAGGATTTCACTGTTTAGCCAAGCTGGTCGCCTGCCATATTTACTATTCTTTCTACACATCGGGATGGTTTGTTCCTGCAACCTCAATAAGGATTCTTTAAAATACAGCCAGCTCTCCTGGACCCCTTTGCCCTTCATGTTATTCTCCCAGGGGATCCTGCCCATCTGTTCCCTGAGGGAGTCAAAGTCTGCTTTTCTGAAGTCCAGGGTCCGTATTCTGCTGCTCTCCTTTCTTCCTTGTGTCAGGATCCTGAACTCGACCATCTCATGGTCACTGCCTCCCAGGTTCCCATCCACTTTTGCTTCCCCTACTAGTTCTTCCCTGTTTGTGAGCAGCAGGTCAAGAAAAGCTTTGCCCCTACTTGGTTCCTCCAGCACTTGCACCAGGAAATTGTCCCCTACACTTTCCAAAAATTTCCTGGATTGCCTGTGCACCGCTGTATTGCTCTCCCAGCAGATATCAGGGTGATTAAAGTCTCCCATGAGAACCAGGGCCTGTGATCTAGCAATTTCTGCTAGTTGCCAGAAGAAAGCCTCGTCCACCTCATCCCCCTGGTCTGGTGGTCTATAGCAGACTCCAACCACAACATCACCCTTGTTGCTCCCACTTCTCAACTTTATCCAGAGACTCTCAGGTTTTTCTGCAGTATCATACCAGAGCTCTGAGCAGTCATACTCCTCTCTTACATACAACGCAACTCCCCCACCTTTTCTGCCCTGCCTGTCCTTCCTGAACAGTTTATATCCATCCATGACAGTACTCCAGTCATGTGAGTTGTCCCACCAAGTCTCTGTTATTCCAATCACATCATAGTTCCCTGACTGTGCCAGGACTTCCAGTTCTCCCTGCTTGTTTCCCAGGCTTCTTGCATTTGTGTATTTGTGTTCTTGCAGTTTCCTCACCACTCCAAAGCATTCTCTGGGGTAAGGGCCCTTTGTGGGATCCAGGGTCCATCCCCCTGTAGCTGCGTTACTTGAGTTTGAAACACAGAGCCTCTCTGCTTAGGTCAGCTTGCTTCCCCTGACTTTGACTAGTATGTTCCCTTCTTTCCTCCTGCCTCAACTTTCTGAGTGACTCTATGAGTCTTCTCCTGGGAGTCCTTTTATAATCTTTTGTTTTTGTCACCTGTGTCTTTTTCCTGCTTTGGTATCTTTCCACTTCCCCCTTCCCTTCAGACAGGAGGAGGAAATATCTTCTCCCAGCTCATGCAACCTCATTGACCCAAGGTACTTTACCTTGAATAGATGGTCATTGAGTTCTAATGACCCACTTTTGTCTCTAGTCTGACAGAGATGTGATAAAACCCTGACAATTCATGGTGGATATATATAGATAGAAGGGCATTCGTGACACAGCCATTTTCATAGTAACAACTTTGTAACAACAACCAGGATTCATAAGTTGTACAGACAGATTCACAAAATCACCATGTCCACCATATTTGCACAGGAGGCCTATGTGTCAATTAATTATGTTCTATTTGTTTTTCCAACAAAACGATTGTACTTGGTCTAATTTGTAGGGTTGACTTTGATATATACAAGTTTATGTTTAATGAAGTGTTCAAAGGTATATATAGGCTATATAATGAACTCCATAGTTGGAACTTCTTTTTACATCTGCATATATCTGCAACCTCAGTATTATGTACTGTAATTGCCATGAAAATACTGATATTGACATTTGAAAGTCATATTATCTTGGTATTATTTAGGACAGGAAATGTGTGTATTGAGGTGATAATACTAATGGCTCTCACATAGTAAATGTCAATGTTATCATGGCAACCACTCTATGTAATTATGAAGTTGGATAG
This sequence comes from Trachemys scripta elegans, assembly GCF_013100865.1. NCBI lineage: Eukaryota > Metazoa > Chordata > Testudines > Emydidae > Trachemys > Trachemys scripta. The sequence goes on from NC_048308.1 coordinate 46,372,056, forward strand.
TGTAATGTTAAAATGCTATAGTTTGGGCCTGATCCAGCTTTCAGTCAAGACACTGGAAGTCTTCCACTGACTTTAATGGGAACTGAATTGTGTACTTTAAGAGAAGGCACTGCAATGGAGCACAACATAAAATAGAGAGGATCCTGCAGAAATGACCCCTCACTTTTATTTTTCTTTCTTTGTTCCATTTTCTCCTACATTCTAATTGCCTTGTTAGTCAATTCAAGATTTCACTGTTACAAGACAGGAACAGAAGGCATCTGTCATTTCTTCATAGACCATAACATAGTTCCAAGCTGATTATCCAGTGCCAAACTATGCAGACCAGATTTTTACTGACCTTAGTTCTATCCGAGTGAACTTCTGTATGTCTAGTTGCTATTCATGCTGTTATTCACTTTAGGTCACAAAGCAGCAATAACTCTACAGAATCCAAATACATTCTGCCTGTTATAAAGAAAGAGAAAAGGATGGTTTTGTTAGAACATCAAAATTTACCACTTATCATATGAGGAACAGCATTGTGTTCAATAGGCAACATGAACCATTTAAATAAAGACAAAAGAATAAATGAGACATATCCTTTCACATATCCAACATTTGCATAAATCAACTCTCTGCCAGACTTTTCACCTCTAATATAAAGGTGAAACAAAACAAAACAAAACCCCCTCTTTTTTGACTTGACAAAGGTAACTATGAACATGAATATTCATTGACCTAGAGAGACAATGGGTATTTCATGGAGATGAGCAAAACTGGGGTCCATTTTTATTTTTCAGTCTCTGATCAGTGGGCCCTTGACTTGCAGACTTGAAAAGGAAGGTGGTTCAGATCTGAACCCTCAAAGTTCAAGGCTATCTCCTAAATACAACTTTGCTGTTTTGATTCATCTCCAGTATTTCTGCTAGGGATGGGAAATCATTTTAGACATTGTGCAATAATTAAATTGCTGCTGTCTCTTGTGAAGAATATTTTATATGCTTTTAAAAAAAAACCAAACAGGTAGCCAATTTTGATTTTATCTTGCACTTTCTGGTTCACACCAACAGTCAAATTGCTCAAAAAAGACATAAGGACAAAAGAAAGGAAGTTCACTAATGCCTTATTAAAAGGCATGGAGAATTTAATAGCTAAGAAACCATTGGAGTCTTATAGAAATTGCTCTAAAATCCTAGGGCCACCTTTGTATTCCCCCATGTCCAAGGGGAGCTGGAGACCAATTTGTCCCTCTCCCGCAGGCAATTTAATCTTTCTAGGAGCATTCGATCTGCACAGGAGAGCCATTGTGCATTTTACTCTGTGCTTATGTCCTCACAACCCTGACACACCACGAACATCATCCAGGGACTCCCTCATGCAAGGTGAATCCTACCTGCTTTCCAGACCCCTAGTTTTTGATAAAGAAATATATCTTTTCTATAGAAGTTTCAAACCATTCTCTAAATTTTGAGAGAATAATATCCCTGCTATGGAATTCTATAGTTTGTTTTAAAGACACTCTAGAAAGATCATCATCATTCTCTATTAACTTCTACAGAACTTAATTGTTAGAGAACTTTGTGAAAGTTGGTTTTTCTGGGCTATCCGCAACACCAACCAATATTCCAGAACATCCAAACCAAACAGAACCTCTGAATTTTTTGCCATTCATCTGTTACTAATGACAACCTATTGTAGCTAGTAGCTTTACTTAAAGGGGAAGGATGAGTTCCACTTTACATTTGAAAAGCAGTTAATCAGTGCAGAAATAGTGTACCAAGAAGTGATGCTTCTTTTTAGAAGCATGTAGAAGTGGATAAATGCCCATATATGTAGAGAGAAAGCAGGCTGATGTCCTAATGAAAGATCCCTATTTATACCTTAATGAAGAATTTAGTCATTTGGTCACTTGAAAGCCACAGTGAAAAGGATCTTTATCAGAGACAGCCTCATATCTGAGTTATAATGAGTCTGTTTCCTATTAGAAGTCAATTTAACTTAAATTCCTTTCCCCAACTTTATCCTTTGCTAACTGGGAACAGCCAAGAGTAAACACAGCTTCTAGATCTAATTTAACATTCTGAACTGATTAACTAAAATCTTTCTGAGCAAACATAATATTGTTACATATTTTCACAAGACTATTGAAGGATTACTAAATGCTGTAGGATTTTCTCACTAGAAGAGCAGGATACACTGGGACATGTCCCAGCCTACATTAGTGGGATTTTTCAATATTTGCCTCATCAACTAGATTATCAGAATAAGTAAAATAATTTCAAGAGTCAGATCAGTTTAAGAGGTTACAACAATCACCACAGCAAAAAGCAACTAAAAAATTTCCCATATTATGGAACACTTGACAATAATCAGTAAATTGTTATTACTTTCCTTAGAAAACATTTATCTGATTGTTTCAGTAAGTGTAAGAGAAGAAAAATGTTCGTACAGGAGAAAAACATGCCAGCCAAAGGTGCTTTGGGAAAAGTGTAGTATAAGTAAGATTAAGATTTTGTCATGGGTATTTTTAGTAAAACACCCATGGACAGGTCGCAGATAATTAAAAATTCAGGGAATTCTGCAAAAGTCCCTGACTTTTACTAAAAATAGAGAGGGTCAGGAAGGGGCTACCCAGCCTCAGCTGCTGCTCCCAACAGCGGTCCTGTTGTGTGTGGTGTGTGTGTGTGTGTACAGATTACATTACAGGTAAGGGGAGGCATGGCATAAAAAGTTTGGGGATCACTGCTCTATGCAATTTGTGATGCAACATATAACCAACTAAATATAAAGTTGGAGTACATGCAGTTAAGCTGTCTCTTGTGTTGAAATAAAATCTCATTTCCTTAGGGGAACACCAACTTGCCAGGTATTTAAAGAAATACCATTCTTGTTTTAACAAACCCACTAATTATCTGTGAAATTCTGAGTTATTTTCCTGTGGCCTGTAAACCTAAAAATGCAAAGTGTTAATTGGAAAGTGTTAGTTCATTTGTTTTAAATGGATTCTTCCTACAACAAATAATAAATTATTTTATTATTCTTTTAGCATTTGTTGAAAAGACTGGCTCATAGAATAAGGATCTGGTTTTCTCTCTCTCTCTGTGCTTTTACTATTCTGGGCAGAAGTAAAAGAAAAGCCACATCATAAGAGTCAGACAGCACAGAGGGCTAGTCAAGTTACATTCGAGTGGTTTGCGATCATCATATTGGCAGATTGCTTAAAAAGAACATCATGTTAATGGCAGTCTGGCATCATAGCAGCACAGGTGGAGAGAGTTCAATGCTGCCTCACTGCAGGTGGGAGGACTAGCGATTGGTATTAGAAGTGAAGGTGGAGAATGAACATGTGTCTCAAAAGTGATGTGCAATATGTGGACACTACATGGGAAAATAAATTGTCCTGGCAGAACTGACAGGGGTAGCTGGAGCAGCCCTGCAGTTCTAGCCTTGCTCCTGATAACATGGCCACCCCAGGACCGCTTCTTAACAAAGGAGGATTCCCATCACAGGGAGCCAAGAAGAGGCAGTGGAAGAGTAATATAAAACAGGATATTAACCAATGGATTTTTCAATGGGTATGGGGATGCCTATGCAGCCTGCTCACTCCTTCCCTAGCCAATCCACTACCCATGCCAGCCCCAGATTCACATGCAGAGGGAATCATTCACGTGTGGGTCACAAATTCTCTGTGGTGGATAGGGTCTCCTGAGGTATATTATAGGTCTACCTCCCAACAGGTGTCTATGGACACTTCATAAACATGACAGGGAGGCCACTTGTGTGTTAATATCCTCTCTGTTTATTCAGTGCTTCCCTCAACTCCCTCAGGTCTAGTTTTATGGTACATATTACATTGAATAGTAACTCCTTTTCAAAGGCAATGGCATCTCTTAGTTCTTATTAGTATTGGTTGAAAACCAAAATTCCATTTTCATTAAAAATATCGAAAGGAAAAAGAATTTTTTTTTTTGTCCAAAGCATTTAAGGTGAAATGAAACAAATGAAAATAAAATGTTTGTTTTGGTTGAAAAGTGATCCTTCATTGTACAATTTTCAGCTGCCTCTTGTTCTTATATAAACCATTGAAGACAATGTATAAACCAGCTAAAACAGTGTATTTGCCAAGTAATCCAAAGTTTTTTCTGTTGTTGTAGAAGTCTTGTTTTTCATTGATAACTGACCCCAGTATGGCTTCTGATGAGGATTTCTATCCAGTCCTCTATCAATTCTGCCACAGCATGGACTGATCCTATAGAAACGAACAGTGACCCACAGAAACCAACTGAGTACATTCTATAGTTATTTACAATACTTTATTCTGCTGGGCAGACCTTAAACCTTGCCCTTTTGCAAGTTTTCTTTTTCTTTCTTTCTTTCTTTTTTTTTTTTTACAAGAAAAAAGGCAACTATGTTTCTGTTGTATGCTTATTCTGAGCTCTTTTTAACATATCTAAAATGTATGACTGCAAGGTAACCCTCTGCTGATACGAAGGCAATTTTTGGTGACCCATAAAATTTAGAATTTAATTCATTTATTTTTGTTAACTTTAATTCCTACTGTGACCATCACTGCTCACTGCAATTTAACACATACTGCACATTTTAATATAGCTGAAGAAATGGGTTCTGGATCCTTTGAACAAATGACCATATTGAACGATCTGTTCAAGTGACTGACTTTCCCTATTTTTTCTTAGTCACAGAGGGTACTGTATGTGAAAAGCTGTTTGAAGATTGTCCTTGGAGTCATGAAACTAAGAAGATGCAGCTTTAAAAGCAATGATACTTAGAATTTCTGTTTTCCTTCCAAAAAGATTGCAGAGCTACAAGAAGGTAAAGTTGAAACATCTGGTTTATATTTGTCAGTCTTTAAAAACATAGGTATTAATACGTGCACACATACTAAATTAAATAAGAGAACTATTATGTTAATATAGAAGAGGGATGTCTTTCCAAGTGAAATTCCAGCCCCATTGAAGTGATTGGGAGTTCTGTCACTGACTTCTGTTATACACTTAGGCCTTGGCTACACTTACCAGCTAGTTCGACGGCTGGAAATCGAAGTTCTGGGTTCGACTTATCGCGTCTAGTCTGGACGCGATAAGTCGAACCCGGAAGTGCTTGCCGTCGACTGCGGTACTCCAGCTCGGCGAGAGGAGTACCGCGGAGTCGACGGGGGAGCCTGCCTGCCGCGTGTGGACCAAGGTAAGTTCGAACTAAGGTACTTCGACTTCAGCTACGTTATTCACGTAGCTGAAGTTGCGTACCTTAGTTCGAATTGGGGGGGGTAGTGTAGACCAAGCCTTAGAAAACTTGTAAAACAAGTATTTGATTAGTCATAATTTTCTGCTTATTTCATTTAGAATATCTGTACAGCCATATATGTAAAACTGTGAAGGAAAGATTGGAAAAAGTACAGAGAAGGGCAACAAAAATGATTAGGGGTATGGAACCACTTCCATAGGATAGGGATTTAAAAAGACTGGGACTGTTCAGCTTAGAAAAGTGACGAGTAAGAGGGGGATATGATAGAAGTCTATAAAATCATGAATGATGTGGAGAAAGTGATTAAAGAAGTGTTATTTATCCCTTCACATAACACAAGAAAAGGGGTCACCCAATGAAATGAATAGGCAGCAGGTTTAAAACAAGCAAAAGGAAGTACTTCACACAACACACAGTTCACCTATGAAACTTACTACCAGGGGATGTTGTGAAGGCTAAACGTACAAATGAGTTAATAAAATAATTAGATAAGTTCATGGATGTTAGGTCCATAAATGGGTATTAGCCAAGATGATCAGGAACGCAGCCCCATGCTCTGGGTGTCCCATAACCTCTGATTGCCAGAAGCTGGAACTGGATGACAGGGGATGGATCACTTGATAAATTGCCCTGTTCTGTTCATTCCCTCTGAAGCATATAGCATCAGGCTACTGTGAGAAGACAGGATACTGAGCTATATGGACCATTGGTCTGACCCAGTATGGCCGTTCTTATATTTATACAAGTACAGACACAGCTCATGTCATATAATGAAAGGAATGATAATTTTATTTATAGGAGAACAATGAGTAAAATAAACTAACCCAGCATCTTTATGGATTAAAAATAATAATTATTTGTGAATGCATACTAAAAAAAGTTTCACAGTTAGCCCTATCCAAGATTTTTTTAATTCCTCCTTTGTAAACTTTGTAATAAAGTTTGTGTTAAAAAGGTCTGAATTTTAAGTTGTTTGCTACAGCTGCAGGAAGCATTTCATATTACATTTTAGCACCGGGGGGCAAAACATGTTCTGTCTATATAAAAATTGCCAGCACAACCTGGATTGAGTGATAATGAAAAAAAGTTAGTATGATTCCCAATGTTGGACTGCTTTTGCTGCCAGCACATTTGAAAACCAGAAATGTATTAGCGACTTTATTGCAAACAATTCTTTTCTGTATTTTAGGTTATTTCTGCAGCATTGAGCACTGTGGGTACAACACAGTATTGCCCCAGTAATATCTGGTCTTCCAGAGCAAATGGGATGAAAGAATGTTTTAACAGTGCTCTTGAATTGTGTGTTAGGGTATGTCTACACTGACAAGTTTCTGAGCCACAAGTTCTACCACTTTTATTAAAACGCTGGAATTAAACCGCTGTTGCTTGTCCATACTGTGCTCCTTGTGATGCTGGAGCACATCCACATTAGCAGCTCTTGCAACGGCAAAAACAGCCATGCATTGTGGTAGCTATCCCACTGTGCAACTGGCCGCAGGGTGCTTTGGGAAGAGTTTGCAATGCCTCATGGGGCAGTCACAGTGTCCACATGATGCAGGTTTCCCAATCCCATTGTTTCATGGGCATCCCCTACATTGCCAGCTGCTTTTCAACTTAAGTGGGTGGGGGAGAATGTGACGGAGTGTGTGTGTGTGTGGGAGGGAGAGAGAGACAGTGTATTTTGGGGGACAGAGTGTGTCAGCATGCTGCCTTGTACGTTCAGACAGCGGCAGAAAGCAACTGGTCCTGAGGCAGGGGGAGGGGAAAACCCCAACATCAGCCCCCGCCTCCCTCCCTGGGCTCTCTGCACAGCAATCTCTCTCTCTCTCTCTCTTTCTCACACACACACATTCTCCCCCACCCTCTGTGTTCAACAGCAGGAGCATTCCACATTAATGATTTGCTTCGTCTCCCACAGCAGATCAGCACAGCACACAATGGCTGTCAGAAACGGTGCTTTGAAAGGGGAGGGGCGCATGTCTCCAGGGCAGCAGAGTTAGCCCCAGTCTAAACTACAGGATTAGGTCGAATGTAGCCACATTACGTCGATTTTACAATGAACGTGTCTACACAAGCAACCCCATTCTGTCAACCTAAAGGGCTCTTAAAATTGACTTCTGTACTCCTCCCCGGCAAGGGGAGTAGTGCTAAAAACGACCTTGCTGGGTCGAATTTGAGGTAGTGCGGATGCAAATCGATGTTATTGGCCTCCGGAAGCTATCCCAGAGTGCTCCAATGTGACTGCTCTGGACAGCACTTTCAACTCCGATGCACTAGCCAGGTACACAGGAAAAACCCCAGGAACTTCTGAATTTCATTTCCTGTTTGGTCAGCATAGTGAGCTCAGCAGCACAGGTGACCATGATGTCCTCCCAGAATCGCAAACAAGCTCCAGCATGGACCGAATGGGAGACACTGGATCTGATTGCTGTATGGGGAGAAGAATCTGTGCAGGCAGAACTCCGATCAAAAAGAAGAAATGCTAATATATATGCCAAAATCGCACAGGGCATGATGGACAGAGGCTACAACAGGGACACACAGCAGTGCCACATAAAAGTCAAGGAGCTCAGGCAAGCCTACCAAAAGACAAAGGAGGCAAACGGTCGCTCTGGGTCAGAGCCCCATACATGCTCCTTCCATGATCAACTGCACGGCATTCTAGGGAGGGACCCTACCACTACCCCACCACTGTAAGTGGACATCTGCAACGGGGGAGTCTCACACAACACAGAGAAGGATTTTTGTGGATGAGAAAGAGGAGGAGGAGAATGCGCGACAGGCAAGCAGTGAATCCGTTCTCCCCGGCAGCCAGGACCTTTTCATCACCCTGGAGCCAATACCCTCCCAAGGTGGGATCACCAACCCCAAAGGCGGAGAAGGCACCTCTGGTGAGTGCAAATTTGTAACTACAGTACAGGGTTTAAAAGCAATTGTGTTTAATGTTTGATTTGCACTGAAGACTTGGGATGCATTTGCGGCCAGTACAGCTACTGGAAAAGTCTGTTAACGTGTTTGAGGATGGAGCGGGACACCTCCATAAAGCTCTCCTGCAGGTACTCTGAAAGCCTTTGCAGAAGGTTTTTGGGGAAAGCTGCCTTATTTCATCCTCCACGGTAGGACACTTTACCACGTCAAGCCAGTAGCGAGTAGTCTGGAATCATTACAGCACAAAGCATGGAAGCGAATGGTCCTGGGTTGTGGTTGCATTCAAGGAAAACATTCGGTCTACATCTTTCTGTGTTAGTTTCAGGAAAGTAATATCATTCATGGTCACCTGGTTGAAATAGGGGAATTTTTGTAAGGGAACAATAAAAGGACCCAATTCACGCTGCGCTGTTTGCACTTGGCTAAATGGGATCATCCCTGAAAATAGCCACGCAGCGGGGGGAGGGGTAAAGGGATCATCCCAAATATGGGGTGGGGGGAGGTGTGTGCTGCACATCCACTCGAAAACTGCAACCCCTCCTTTTAAATGGGAAACCCAACTGGCATTGCTTGCTATGGGAAAGGAGGGCGCTGTACTTTGAAAACATTCCCACATGTTATGAAGGCATTAGAAGTCAAACCCACGTACCCTTTGGCTTACCATGGCTGCCTGGAAACCAAATTCTGTTGTCCAGCCGTGTGTGATGTGTCACCATACCGGCAGGCGCTCAATATAAAAGGCAAAATGTGACCTTGTACCTAAAGCACATGTGCTGTCTGCTGTGAATTGCTTGAATCACCATGAAAGAGTCTCCCTTTTGTTCTCAGAAATGTATCATCTTAAATTTTACTCTCCCTTTTTATCCCCCCACGGGTGCAAATGTTTCTATGCTCCCTCTATCATCTCCATCCCTGAGGTTATCTCAGATTAGAAGGTGAAAAAAACTCACTCGCAATGACATGTTTTCCGAGCTCATGCAGTCCTCCCGCACTGATAGGGCACAGTTGAATGTATGGAGGCATTCAGTGGCAGAGTCCAGGAAAGCATTAAGTGAGCATGATGAGAAGAGACAGGAGGCGATGCGGAGGCTAATAGGGGAGCAAACGGACATGCTCAGCCATCTGGTGGAGCTACAGGAAAGCCAACAAGAGCACAGACCGCCACTGCATCCACTGTATAACCACCTGCCCTCCTCCCCAAGTTCTATATCCTCCTCACCCTGACTCCCAGAACATGGGGAGGGGGGAAGGTTTCGGGTACCCAGCCACTCCACTCCAGAGGATGGCCCAAGCAACAGAAGGCTGTCATTCAAACAGTTTTGATTTGTAATGTGGCTACAGTAAGAAATGTGCCCTTGTCCTTCACTCCTCCCCTCCTCCCCAACCCTACCCCACCCGAGCTACCTTGTCAGTTATCTCACTTTGTTTTTAATTAATAAAGAAAGAACGCATGGTTTCAAAAGAATAGTGACTTTATTTCCTTTGCCAGCTGTGATCGAAGGGGGGAGGGTGGTTGGCTTACAGGGAATTAAAATCAACAAATGGGGCGGGTGTGCATCAAAGAGAAACACACCCAACTGTCACACCATAGCCTGGGCAGTCACTAAACTGGTTTTCAAAGCCTCTGTGATGTGCAGCACACCTAGCTGTGCTCTTCTAATCACCCTGGTGTCTGGCTTCTCAAAATCTGCAGCCAGGCAATTTGCTTCAACCTCCCACCCTGCCATAAATGTCTCCCCCTTAGTCTCACAGATATTATGGAGCACACAGCAAGCAGCAATAACAATGGGAATGGTGGTTGTGCTGAGGTCTAACCTACTCAGCAAACAGCACCAGTGAGCTTTTAAACATCCAGAGGCACATTCTACCACCATTCTGCACTTGCTCAGCCTATAGCTGAACTGTTCCTTACTACTGTCCAGGCTGCCTGTGTACGGCTTCATGAGCCATGGGAGCAAGGCGTAGGCTGGGTCTCCAAGGATAACTATCGGCATTTCAACTTTCCCAATGGTAATTTTTTGGTATGGGAAGTAAGTCCCTTCTTTCAGCTGCTCAAACATCCCGGAGTTCCTAAAGATGTGAGTGTCATGCACCTTTCCTGGCCATCCCACATTGATGGCGGTGAAATGTCCCTTGTGATCCACCAGTGCTTGCAGCACCATTGAGAAGTACCCCTTGCAGTTTATGTACTGGTTGGCAAGGTGGTCCGGTGCCAAGATAGGGATATGTGTTCCGTCTATTGCCCCAACAGAGTTAGGGAAACCCATTTCAGCAAAGCCATCTACTATGACCTGCACATTTCCCAGAGTCACTACCCTTGATAGCAGAAGGTCAGTAATTGCACTGGCTACTTGGATCACAGCAGCCCCTACAGTAGACTTGCCACCTCCAAATTGATTCCCAACTGACCGGTAGCAGTCAGGCATTGCAAGCTTCCACAGGGCTATCGCCACTCGCTTTTAACTGTCAGGGCAGCTCTCATTTTCGTATTCCTGCACTTCAGGGTGTGGGGAAGCAACTCACAGAGTTCCAGGAACTTACGCATGCGTAAGGCCATACAGCCACTGGGAATCATCCCATACCTGGAATACTATGCGGTTCCACCAGTCTGTACTTGTTTGCCGGGCCCAGAATCGACATTCCACTGTATCAACCAGCCCCACTGCCGCTATGATGTCCCAATTACCACATCCCGTGCTTTCAGGAATGTCTGTGTCCATGTCCTCCTCACAATCATCCTCATGCTGCCGTCTCTTAGCCAGGTTCTGCACATACTGCAGTATAATGCACGAGGTGTTTACAATGCTCGCAACAGCAGCGGTGAGCTGAACGGGCTCCATAGTTGCCATGCTATGGCATCTGCACGGGTAACCCAGGCAAAAAGGCATGAAATGATTGTCTGCAGTTGCTTTCACGGAGGGAGGGAGGGAGGGAGGAAGGGGAGATTGATGACATGTACCCAAAACCACCCGCGACAATGTTTCTGCCTCATCAGGCACTGGGAGCTTAACCCAGAATTCCAATGGGCAGTGGAGACTGCGGGAACTGTGGGATAACTATCCACAGTGCACCACTCTGTGAGTCGATGCTACCCACAGTAGTGAGGATGCACTCCACTGACTTAATGCGCTTAGTGGGGACATACACAATCGACCTTATTTTGCAGTGTGACGTACCCTTAAAAACAATGAGCAGAGTGGTCACTTGAGGCATTATGGGACAGCTCCGGAGGCCAATTACAGTGCAGAAAGCAATCGAGTGTTCACACTGGCAATAGAGCATTGGAGCCTCTGTGCAAATAGCCTTACGATTCTCGTCTAGGTGGTTTTTTTGCAACGCTGCAACTGAGGAGTTTCTGCTCACAAAGTGGCTTGTCAGTGTGTACACGTCTGCTGTTTGAGTGTAAAAAGCTGCTTTTCTGCACAGAAATTTGCCAGTGAAAACAAGCCATTAGCCTTTTAAAGTCCAAGGGCGCATCTTATTTTACTTCTGTGAAGACCCATATGTCTCTCTCTATATATAAAATACTACCTCTAAACCTACTGAAGCACCAGCATTGCTTTCTTTATTGGTCTAGTTTCCTTGTGCAAACAACTAACCAGACATAACCCTAGGTAGCTTATGAAATGTCAGAAGATCACAGCCAGAGGTAGCATACACCATACAGTGTGCAGTAAATCCAGTTGCAGTATCTAAATGATTAGCAGTAAAATGTTAATACATCTAAATTTACTTTCATATTGCTTAGTTAATTTTCAAATAATGCTTGTGCATTTAAATGGTATTTAACAAGAGAGCAGAAAATGTATTCTGCCTTTTGTAAATGGTAGTCACTTTTGAGGACAAGGTCTATTCTAACTTACAGTGGCCTGCCAATGGCTCAAAGTCAGTCAAAAATAACTGGAGAGTAACCAAGCTCTGGCTACTCCCATTTCTCCCTAGTGCAAACCCCAGCAGACACTGCACACTGAGAATTTCTGAGAGATGGTGAAGAACCCCAAGAATTCTGCTTCTCCAGCAGTATTCCCTGGTGGCCAGAATTGCTAGTATTACATCCCCTCTATACTACTGGAACAGCACAAAGGCCAGAACATGATGGAGAATTTGGCCCTCTGTGTTTGTTTTGTATACAGTGCTCACTTTTGAAAGAGCAAGTCATGTCTCATGGAAAACCGGGAAAGCATCCCATGTAGGGACAAATTCTACTAGTATATCTTGAGTGTATTTTTTGCACCTTTGAGCCGTATAATTAAAAAATATTTGCATAAATACAGGATACTTAATGTTGATCGATTCACCACCCAGCTCTTTATCCTGCAGTCCATGAACACACATCACTTGTGACATTCTCACATTTCCAAAGAAACTACCTGGCTGACATCACAACTAGAAAATAATAGGATAGGCCAAATTCAGCCTTGGTGTAGGAAAGTGCAACTTTCTTTTTGTTCAATCTAGTCACGCCTACTCATGCCACAACTAAATTGGTGCTTTGATTTGAAATAAAGAATGAGTAGCAGAAGCAAACAAGATTTTTTGGGAAACATTTATTTTTACACAATTTGAGTAAAATAGCAAATTTGTAACTGAGTACTTCAATGTCAAATGGTTAGGGTTTAATCAGATACTAAGGGCCAAATTCTCTGCTACGTCCAGTCTCCACTCAGCACAGAGGTATAAAGGAGCTGACTGTGGCTTCCTGATAATCAGGCCAGCTCTACATCTTGGTCTCTGCCCCACCATTCATTGGAACAGCCTCAGATCTGCGCTTAACCACACCCACTGGTAATGGTCCCCGAAAAACTCTGAGCTGAAAATGGCCAGAGTTCAACAGCTCTCCATTCATACTCCTTACCACACCAATATGTCCCCAGCCCCAATGCCAGGAGGGAGTGAGATATGATGGCTGTACTCTAGCTGAGGACTCCTCTATGCTGTGAAGATCTGTCCATCAGTTTCTTATCCCTTTGTATTGCCAGCATGGTGCAAACTGCAAGAGTACTGAATACTTTCAACTCACTGAATGCCATCAACATATTGAACTCACTAGTGGTTGAGTGTAGTTAGGATTGAATCCAAATCAAAAGTGATCAAAAGTCTGTATATCAACTATCAGGTAGTTGAACTATATGAAGTGAATTTATAGTATCAGTTCAGATATGTCCACATCACAAAAATTACCATAAAATTCTATCTTCATGGACAGATGCTCTTATCCAAAGACACTGGGAATCTTTCAACTGACTTCAGCAAACACTGGATCAGGTCCAGATTCAGCAGAGAAGCCAAGTATGGAACGAATTTTCCTCCCATCGCTTAGCACTGTCCCTAAAGAATAAAATTTAATATGACAATATTTGGGCAGTTTGCATCACTGCCTAAGTTGTATCTGCTTTCATAGAGGATTTCATTCTCCAGCACTTTCAGTCCAACAACTTTTATTAGTTTTAAACTCGCTTTTTTGGGGGGGGACCCCACCATTGAATTGAAATGAAAGCCAGCACTCTACTAAAATATATAATAGAGTAATTGAATTTTAACAAGACTGATCTTATATCAAGATCAAAACCAAAAACACCTCACAGAGATATCACAGATTTTGATCAGTTCTTGACATAATGTAAAATCAATGAAACATTGAAACTAAAGCATCCACAGATGTGTTTTACAAAGCTCCTAATTGGTTAGTCAGACTTCAAAGTCACACTGTTTGATTTGTTGTGAACTTTCATGCTCCTATCTAGGGTAATATGGTTATTGGGCTACTATGAATTTTGGTAGCCTATAAAGACAGCCTTGATCTGCTATGGTTTAATTTCCTTTTGCTAAAATTTTAAAGCAATGCTTAGATACAGCCTACATTTCATACCAGTGCAATAACACTACGAAGTACCTAAATACCACAACGTTCTCATCAACCCTGACATTTTAAAGTGAATTACAACAGCTGTTCTATGTTAAAGGGACATTTTAATCAAATCCACCTTTGATAAGCAGGAAAGGTAAACATGACCAGGCTGCTAATGTACATGCTGTCCCATTAAGTTTAACACAGTGGGTTATGATAGCAATTTATTTCTGGTCATCAGATACCTTGTGTGTACTCTGCTTTCAAAACAGCATACCCAGCAGTCAGTCTCTTTCTGTCATCCTACTAAGGCATAACCTCAATCAGTCTTAGATTTGTTAGGGGAAAAATGTAGGGCTGATCAACCTCATTTGCAAGGGAAAGTGTGTGTGGGGAGGGGGACTCAGAAGGGACAAAAAGGGGTCAACCATACTTTGCTGAACACTATGATATCTTTGCCTTGACTTCAGTGGGAACAGAATAAAACTCTGGGTGGAGAGTGCAACTGACATGCACCAGATAATTGTGGCCAGAGTCATTTAGGTAATTAAGAAACCACTAGCTGGTTGGCAATGAAGAGACATTCCTGCCATCCTATTTTAATGAAATCTCCTGTCTTTCAGTTATAGACAGTCCTCCTTTAAGGAAAGCTGCAAAGTACCAGGATGTATGACTACAAAGAATAATTTTCTCAATAGTTTATATTTAATCTTTATAGATATTAACAGCCAGACAAGAAGTTGCCATCTTGACAGTCTGAGTATGTAGAGTAGAACCCAGAGAACGTAGCCCCATTGGAATGTACAACAATTTTTTTTGCAAGTTATATTTTATTGTATTGCAAGGTATATTGCATTTTTGTAAAATAAAATAATAATAATAATCATTGCACCAAAGTATAGCTACTTCTGGGAAACATTATTTCAAGGGCAGCTTCTACTGATCGACTAATGCAGTTATAAAGCTGTCTTTACCTATTTGTAAAAGACTTTTTAAAACCTATTTTATATTATTATAGATATAAATGCAATTATTATTTAAACCATCCGCATGCCTGACGTTGCAAACTCATATGGGTGGGCAAATTCCTGTATTATATATGGAGCCCCCCATCTTATATTAAAGTTTTCAATGAGGTTCCACATGAGCTTCAGTTATCATAACTAGAATCTGATCTTGCATTCCTTGTGCATCCAAACTCCTGTTGAGTTCAATGATTTGTAAAGAATTCAAGGTCAGGACTTTCATCAATGCAATTTCCCCTTTATCACTGAATTTCTAGGAGCTGGTTCCACACATCTGCTTGGCACTAATGTGCAGTGCTCATGGAATCTAAGAACAGCCATTATATGAAAAATAGAAGAGATTACAAATTTGTTAAGATGAGGCGGTCATTTGACTGCTTAACACTGCTTCATTAGGATATCTTTACATGTTGTACAAAAGCAGGGTCTAGATAACTGCTTTAATCAGGGTCATAGAAAAACATGTTTCTGTCTCCTCCCTAACATCTGGTTTAAGAGGAATATTTAGTAGGAAGGCCTCCAAGGTATTTCTAAGCTATTAAATTTGTATAGTTGGTTTTGCAAAATGAGCTGGGAGTCAAACAAAGCACTGCAAATTTCCAGTTTGTGAACTCAGGCACAAAATCTATTTACCTGTCCTTTATCATGATAATGATAATAATGAAATAACTAACAATATCTTATTTGCCCACCAAAAAAAATGTCACTTACCTTACGGGAGTGGATGAACAGAGTTTTTCAGTGCTGATATATTCTAAATTATTCTACAGTTTAAAGGGACCATCAATTTAAAATAATTAAAAAACAAAACAGAAGTAGTTTTAGGCAGTAGCTACAAATTCTCCTGCCAAATTTTGAAGTTTCACAATCACATTTTCTTATTTCCAAACATGTTTTTCTCTCTCTTTGTGCTGTGTGAAAGACCCACACAAACAGAGGAAACTGACTATGGCTCTAATCACGCAAGGAAATCGGCCTGGGTTTGAAATGGGCATAGGAGTCTGCCTACATCAAGCTCATTGCCCTATCAGGCTTACATGACTATGCAGAGTAAACTAAGTTTGAATGTACACAAAATGTAGGATTTCCAAAAGGCTGCTATGGTAGCCTAAGTCTACTCTTATTGAAAACAACGATAAATGCCATATTGATTACATTTGAAAATCCCACCCATGTGTCAGAGGCACATAAGAAGTCAACAGGAAAAAATAGAGAAAAAGACATTTTTCTCAAATCTTTCACTTACCGTATTTTATGTGTGGGTGTGTTATTTTATACAATAACACATTAAAAATAAATCAGACAGTAGTGGAATATTTAAGTTGAAGATGTCTCTTTTACTGAAAATTTATTGGCTATTACCTTCTTATCCAAGTTTGAAGCAGAGTGAATTTCCGTGGATATTAGTGATGCATTCCTCATTATGACAGGTTTCAAATGTTGATGGTACCAGTGCCTATCTCAGCACTGCATTCTTTTGAAATTACTCAGATTTCATCCTGACATTTATGTTTCAGATTGCTGTTCACTTCTGCTGGCCAGTATGTGCCAAACTAACCTTGACCTCCCTTTGAAAGAATTGTTGGGCTGTCACTCAGGTGTAAAGAACTCATTAAACTTGACAGAGATACTGTTTATCTGTTTTGTCCAAGTCCCTTCTGTACAAAATTGCCCTTGAAATTTTTTAAAAAATGACATCTTAACTAATTAAAAGTAACCTGTTGAATCACAGGCATGACACCTACCTGCCCAAAAAGCAGCTTGCTAAGGGGGGAGGGATAGCTCAGTGGTTTGAGCATTAGCCTGCTAAACCCAAGGTTGTGAGCTCAACCCTTGAGAGGGCCACTTACAGATTTGGGGCAAAATCAATACTTGGTCCTGCTAGTGAAGGCAGGGGGCTGGACTTGATGACCTTCCAAGGTCCCTTCCAGTTCTAGGAGACAGGATTTATTTATTTATCATATTGTTTCCTATGGATGAAGGGAATCAAGAAGTTGATCCTCAGAGATCTCTGAACTCTAGCAAATGAGAAGACACCAAGTGTTGAAGCTCATTGCCAATCCCCCAGTCAACGCACAGTGGCAAATATGTGGTATGAACCACACAAGGACAAAGGGACACACAAAACTTTCTACTTGCTCCAGTCATGGATATCAGAAGTTCTGAAAACATATGGAAAAGTTCACATGCAGAGCAAGGTCACTGCCTCACATTTGTATCTTGAATAGAATTTTATTTTTGTTGGTTTGAATAACATGAAGCAACATAAAATGAAGGTAGGAAAAGTATATGGACTTGAATATCAAGGAATAATTTAAATGGATTTTTCTCTCTTGTGGATAATAGAAGTGAATGGGGATCAAAACTGGCCACTGTTAACCTATGTGTTCCTAGAAACCGGCCAAACCAAACTGGACAGTCTCTACACAAAAGAATAAATGGACACAAATCTGACATCAGGAATCATAACATTCAAAAACCAGTAGGAGAACACTTCAATATCTCTGGTCACTCAATAACAGACCTAAAAGCAGGGCCGGCTCCAGGCACCAGCAAACCAAGCACATTTTCAGGGGTGGCATTCTGGCCATCCTTTTTTATTATTATTATTATTTTGCTTGGGGCTGCAAAAGCCTAGAGCCGGCCATGGCAGCAGCACGTTCTGCACAGGGGGCACCCTGGGGCCGCTGCGGTTCACGTCGGGGAGCAGCTCCCACACCTTGTGGCCGGGCAGGCTTCGAGCACAGGACACTTGGGCTGGGGACCTCCCCGTGGGGTGCACAGAGCTACCTGCAGGTGGCGCAGGGCGGCTGCCCCCCAGCACCGCAGCCGGGGCTGGGCAAAGTGGCCCGAGCCACTCAGGGACTGCAGCAGGGTGGCCAGGAGCAGCAGCAGCAGCGGGGCCATAGAGGGGACCGGTGCCCAGGGCTCTGCCATGCAGGGCCCGCATCCCACTCTCCGGGGCTCCACTCCCTCTGGGACTGCCCTGCCCCGGCTCCTCAGCCCTCTGCCGGGCGGTCCCGCAGCTCTGCCCTCCCGGGTCCTGGCCGGTCCTGGAGGCAGGAGCCCTGGCTGGAGGGGAGGCCCAGGGCTCGGGCGGCAGGGGGTACGGGTGGGGAGGAAGAGCCCAGGGCTGGAGCGGCAGTGGGGGGGGGGGGCGGGGCCCAGGGCGGGGGGGGGGGGCAGCCAAACATTTTTTTGCTTGGGTCAGCAAAAAGCTTAGGCAGGGCTGGTTCTACAAGTGGCAATTCTTCAACAAAAAAACCTTCAAAAACAGACTCCAATGTGAAGCTGCAGAACTGGAATTAATTTGCAAACGATACCATCAGATTATGCCTGAATAAAGACTAGGAGTGGTTGGGTCATTACAAAACCTAAACTTAATTTCCCCAATATTAATTTCTCCCTACTGTTACTCACACCTTCTTGTCAACTGTCTTTAATAGGCCACTCCCTTACCACTTCAAAAGTTATTTTTCCACCCTTGGTATCCTGCTGTTAATTGATTTATCTCATTAGACTGGGGTAGGCAACCTATGGCATGCATGCCGAAGGCGGCACACAAGCTGATTTTCAGTGGCACTCACACTGCCTGGGTCCTGGCTACCGGTCTGGGGGCTCTGCATTTTAAATTTAATTTTAAATGAAGCTTCTTAAACATTTAAAAAACCTTATTTACTTTACATACAACAATAGTTTAGTTATAGACTTAGAGAAAGAGACCTTATAAAAATGTTAAAATGTATTATCGGCACGCGAAACCTTAAATTAGAGTGAATAAACGAAGACTCGGCACACACTTCTGAAAGGTTGCCGACCCCTTGATTAGACTGACCTCTCATTTGGTAAAGCAACCTCCATCCTTTCATGTATTTATACCTGCTCCTGTATTTTTCACTTCATGCATCTGATGAAGTGGGTTCTAGCCCACAAAAGCTTATGCCCAAATAAATGCGTTAGTCTCTAAGGTTCCACAAGGACTCCTCATTTTTGCTGATACACGGCTACCACTCTGAAACTAGAAAACAATAGTAACTCCAAGAGATTCTCAGTTACCAATGCTATCAGAGGATGAAGAAGAAAAAATCTTTAACACCTGAGATCACCTTCTCAGACTAGATAACAATGTCCCTTCTGGTCTTAAAGTCTGTGTAAAACCTAAATCTTTAATACCTCATCTAATTAGATAGAGAAGGATAACACAAAATACATCCTGTTAGACTCATCATTTCTTAAATGCCCATGCTCTTATCAACATTTCAAAATTTTACTTTTCAGTTAATTTTATTTTGATACATTTGTCATCTGAAGTATCTGATCAAAG
Source organism: Trachemys scripta elegans (assembly GCF_013100865.1). NCBI lineage: Eukaryota > Metazoa > Chordata > Testudines > Emydidae > Trachemys > Trachemys scripta. Next base: position 46,391,428 of record NC_048308.1, read on the forward strand.
AAAACACTTAACAAAATTTATTAGTAAACTTAAAAATCTTGAGAGTAGTGTTAAAACATTCAGAAAGGATAATTTTTATTTCAGTGTCTTAAAAATTTTGCCTTTTTAGAAATTCCTATTTAGACTTGAAGTTAAAATGTATTCTTTCAAATATGAGTGGGTGTAGAAATAGTTATACATTTGAATTTGAAGTTTTAGAACAAAATAATTGTGCTTGAAAAAAAGTCAAAAATAAATGCTAAAAACTAAACTTACTGGTCTAAACAAATTGGAATAGTTACACAACCCAGTGGATGGGACACCAGATGGGGAATAGAGACCTGAATTCTATAGCCATTTATTTCTCAGATAGTGTTATTGATTTCAATGGTACTGCCAGAGGGAAGTGGGAGGGAGCGGATAGGGGGCGGGGGCCAGGCTGTTTGGGGAGGCACAACCTTCCCTACCCGGCCCTCCATATACAGTTTTGCAACCCCAATGTGGCCCTTAGGCCAAAAAGTTTGCCAACCCCTGGTCTAGAGGGAGAAACAGCCTGCATGCTGCCTCCTTCCTTCAGGGTGGGCTGAGAACTGCAGCTCCCTGGAACCCTCCAGTTCCCCCTCCCCTTCTCCCTCCCTCCCATTCTATTTGTGAGCTGGGCTCTGCTGGGTCCAGCTATCCCTAGTGGCAGACAGTAGCTCTGCAGCCCATTTCTGTGGGGGGGATGGAAATTCTGGACAGAACATTAATTTTGCACAAATTCTGCATTGCACAGTGGTGCAGAATTTCCCCAACAGTAACGTGCTTAAGTGCTTTGCTGGATTAAGGTGTACATTGAGTACATTCGAAAATGTGCCACTTCATTTTGGTGCCTAAATGGGAGTCCGATCTTCTGAAAATCTGATCTTTAATGTAGTAGATACCTGGAAAGTTGTTTTAATCATTTGACTAAACAGAATTCTAGAGATGGCAGAAGCTTGATTCAAATCAGAAAGCAGTGACTAAACTGGAACATAATATTAGGGAAAGGAAAATCTTAACACGTTGTCACACAAGGCTCAGATATGAGTCCATATAATTTTAACCTGTTACCGGAGGTATTTCAATGGAGAGAGTGATCCATGCCCTGCTATGATATCTGTTCGGTGAACCTGGTGTTGTGATATATGGAATCACAGACTGCCTTAAACAGGAGGCATTTTTCAAGAAAAGAGAGCTCCTAGGTGCTACGGTATGCAAATAATAAATAATAATAATAAATTACAGACACAAACAGGCTTCTGCACAGCTTGAATTACATATATGTCTGTCTTGTTTATGAGGAACCACACCTTGTCTGGAACTTTTCACAGCATATTTTGAAATCTACCAACCAAACAATAACATTTAATTACAGCAGATACCTACTTTAAAAAAAAAAAAAAAAAAAAAAAAAGCCTGAGATCCAGCACTTGCATTCTGCCTTTAGATATATTGGTAGATTCCTATTTCTCCCAGCAATTCCCCGTTGTAAAATACATCCCATAAGATTTTGTGCTCACTGGAAGACCTAGGTTCAGGCTGAAGGCAAAAAGCTGCAGGCAGGTGTAGCAGAGACTCAGGATTAGTTGGATCACAACATTAGTTAGGTGCAGGAAGGCAGAAAAAATGAGATTGTATTTTAGGAAGAGCATTGTGTGCCTTGATAGATCAGACTGGGCTGCAGACACTCCCGTGGAATATCATGGAAATACCCATGACAAGGGATTTTTGGAGGAGGAAGCCTCTGTACAGATTCTCTTGCAGAGTTTTGTTGGGATCATTCAGAAAGAACGATGAATGGGTGGTAATTCTTCCCCAAGAACCTGTGGACCAAAAGGAATTGAAGGAGGCCAGGGACAACCGCACAGAGGACCCTTGCCTCTTGCTTAGCTTTGCTTCCTAACAAAGACCTTCAACTCATAGACCAATCCTATGTCTCCATCCAGCAAAAGCACCAGAATGGGACACGCACAACTGAAGATTTCCCAGCAGTCTGAGGAAATTGTACACCCAGCCACGTAGATGGTATTTGCATGCACCTAAGAGTAGATTGTTAGTTAACCAGTATACCATTGGCTGGACGGCTAGCTACCACTGCTGCAGCAAAACAAGACAGAATAGGTTCCTACATTTACATACAATAAAATTAGAAGTGTCACGATCTGTTATTTTGCAATAGAGTATCTGACGTGAAGAAGAAAATGTATATTGAGTAGCTGGATGAGAGTAGTTTTAGGGCATGTCATTTTTTTGACTTAACTAAACCATATATAAGTAAAATAGTTCTCCACAGAAGAGATAATTTCATCCCATTAGAATGAATTATAATCGACTGGTTTTAGATTGTCAGACTGCAAAGGAGTAGGAAAAAATGTGAAGGTATCTTTCTAGAAGAGAAGTACAACTTTTATTTCTGCTTGGCTTATAACCCTTCATTTTATCAGTGTATTTACAAGTTTCTTTTTTGTCTCAAACAAATAACATAAAACAAAAAAGAACCCACAACTCGAACTGTCAAATAACAGTAAATGTATTGCTATGTCTGAAATAGGTTTTATACCCTGAACAAACTTGGGAAGCTGAGTGTTCTTTCTATGTTGACTGTGAAGGGTGATGAGATGGCAATAGAGGATCTGTTCAATTTTATTGTTGGGGACTAGTAACAGATTAGATGCTGTTCTCCCCTACCCCTCGGAACATGAACCTCCAGTTTCCATTTGGAACATCACAGTAAAGCCCCTAGGTTCCATAAATAACGAGGTGAGATTTCTAAACATACTTAAGAATATAGAAAGCGAGCTGCCTTTTTTTTTTTTTAATATTAGAGTGTACTCAGGAAATTAACTGCCCCTGAGCTAACAGGAATCAGTTATTACTTTACTACCTAAGAAATCTTTGTAATTTCAAGAACTGGAGACCAGTGGCTTTAGCCTGCCTGAGTTATAGGAGTCTGCCCTGCACTCTCACAAATCACTTGAAAACACACAGATTTATTACTATAGTTTAATTAATCCTGTCATACTTTCTCAGAACCAAATTTTGCTCCCTCCCACTGTAAGTACATAAGGTCTAATAGGCAGTGGAACCAGGGAGGTTCAGCTGTGTGTGTATTAGCAGATGGGAGGACAGGAGAAACCTGCCATGGAGTGTCTACACCCCTCTGCTCTGCAGAGTTGTGCTTTCCAGGGTGCCATCTGCTATAGCATAAGAACTGACGCCACTGTGTAGGGTGGAACCCCTATACCAAGTCTATTTACTGGCATTAAAGTTTGAAGCAGGAGAAAGGTTTTGGTCCTATAGATTTTAGCTGGGCTTTGGTATTCTGAAAGAGTTAGGTGCCCAAGTCCTGTTGAAATTCCCTTTCAAATTCCCAACCTTAATTCTGATCATTAAAGACATTCGGTTTCCAAACATTTCAATGCATTTTACTAGAGCTATTTAGAAGATGGAATTTCCATCCTGCAGGAAATTCCAATATCTTGACACATGCTGTCACCTTGCAATGGGATGAAATATCAAAAATGCTTTGAAATGAGGCCTTCCAAAATGTTCTGTTGGGAAGGTCAAAATGAAAAATTTCAATCAAAACCTACTTCATTTCTAGATGTCAGTTCAAATTGAAATATTTTATTTTGATTTTTCCCATTGAAAATCCAAAAATGTACTTGAAATAGACATTTTCCCATGACAATTTCTGATTTTGATGATACTGCATATTTTAATCAGGAAAATTTGTGTTGGTCACGTGGCTCCCAGCAGGGTAAAAAAGGACTGGAGTATCTATAGAGGTGGTGATCTTCTGGCTCTCGCCAAGCACTAGTCCAGCCAAAATACCCCCTTCCAGCCCTCTGAACCATCACCCTTGTGCTGTGGAATGAAATCTCACCAGTTCTGTTGCCTAGGGAGCCTTGGGAGCCATTGAACAGGGAGCTGGATCTGACTAACTGCAGTCATTTTATAATTACTTTTAAAAAATGTTAACCCCCACCTCTTATTAAGGTTGCAAAAGTTAGGAAAAGCATAAATTAAAGTTGTCTCTGCAACCTTCATACAGCCAACTTGCATATATGCATAATGATACAGTCTTTATTTACATAATCACATACTATTTTTCCAAAGGCCTCCTGTCTCATTCAGTGCTCAGGATATTTCATTTTATCCTCTTTGGTCAGTGAATGACCTATATATATTATTTGCTGCCCACCATTCAAATTCTGCACTGAATACAGAATTATTAATTTCCTTGTGGGTTTTTCTATGGCAATCTCTTTGTAATATCTTGGGTCTTTACAAATACCTGTGTCCAGTATCTTACCATGTTGTAATCTTACGCTGAGAACTACCATCTTCAGTGGGATGTATGAATAGTATATGAAACATGTCTAACGAGTATGCCAACTTGCTGCATTCTCCAAATGCTTCCATGTGCTACAGAAATAGTGATCATCCTGCCTATTGGGCAACATCCAGCCAGTCTCACAGCTGAGATACTGCAGCTGACTGTGAGGAAAATTACTTCTGACAAAAGCCCTGACAGAGCCTATCTTTTAAACATCCTATAGTTTTCTGCTAAACAGGACAACTAGTCCTAAAATAGGAACTATGCTAGTGCATCCCTGGAACAGAGCATTTGGGGAAGGACTATGCTATGCCAGCCAAACAGTAGGCCTGCTAGTGTTATTTAGAGGGGAGAAGTCAAAAATAGCTACAAGAAGCAACAGTGCAACTCTTAAATCATGACGCAGACAAACAAACTGTCTTAACCAGGAGTAACTTGACATTAAAGGGGAAAGTGGGCAGGGTACCAAAATCAAATTGGAGTAGCTTGTACAAATGTAAATAGCTGCCCCATAGAAAGGCATCTTTGCAGGTGCAAGGCAATGGGAAATCAGGTCCTTTGCTTCATTCAGCAAATTGCTGCTTCTTTTTAAAAAGCGTTCTGCATAGTATCCAAAATAAATCAATCTTCCTTTTTAAAAGTTCTGCAGTGTTGTCACATACACACAGCTAGAACAAAGTAATATACAGGCCAAATAAAAGGCAGTGTATTAAGTTACATAAAATTAGTAAAACGTGCTCCCCTACAGATGGGGAAAAAATGAACATATGATTAAACTAATAGGATTATGCAAAAGAATCTTCTAATGATAGGCCTGTAATTAATCTTTTTTAGTCTTGGGGCTTCCTTATAATCATTCTTCATGTGCATAATTTAATTCGAGCAAAACCTAATTCTATTCAAAGGACATGCCTTACAACAACCCTCCAATTTGTGGAGACTACTGTTCCTAATCTAGTTATGCTTAGACAGATGCTACAGTCCCTCACTCCTGTTCCATGTTCATGTCTGCTGCTAATCATGTTTCCTTTAGGAGTAAGGACAAAACCAAACAAGTTTTATTGGAACCGTATAAACATAGCTTCTTTTTATGCTAAACTGCAATAGGTCATATATAACTGAAGGCACATCCCTCCAAATACTTATGCATATGAATGACTTTATATTTACTCATGCATGTTTTTTGCAGGATCAGTCCCTAAATGTGTGTAGGATGCATGTTATCATCTGTGGGCTAGTGACACTTGTCCTCTGATCATCTCAGATTCCTGCAGTCATTAAAGAGTGATTTATGTAGAACAAAAATATATTTCAAAACAAAGAATATCCTGTCATAAGCAATGTTATGAATAGCATGAAATGGACTCTGTAATATCTAAGTTAATTAATTAAAAAAAAAATCTAAGATGTGTGGTCAAATATGGAAAAACGTTTTTATTCAATATTGACCTAACTTAAGACAGTCATGTTTTAACAGAAATATATTTTAATTAGTTTAATAAAATATAATTAAATGATGAGAATGGAAAAATAAATGGAAAAAGATGAAAAATGCAAAAATGGAAAAAAAGCCAAGCATTTTGACTTCACACACTTCAGAACAGAATTTTTTTTTTTTTTTTTTTTGCTTTTAAGATTTTTCCCCCCTTTCCTTCTTCCCTCACACCCCCTCCTTTTCTTTTTCCATTTTGGCTCTGAAAACAAAGGGCAGGGGCTGGAAAAAGGAGAGAAATGGGAAAAATAATCAAACAAAACCTGACAGAATTTTTTAAAAATGACTACATTTTCCTTTTTTCAGTTTTGTTGGAAAAGCAAACAAAAATTCATGACAATTTGGGATTCATAAAAATGGCTATTTTTCAACCAAAAATCATGATTAAAAATTACAACCAGCTCTAATTAATAATTCAGTGCAATTTACCAAACTCTGATTAAGCAAAATACCTATGTGCCTGGAAATTGGTTATGTTCCTAGGGACTGCCTTGAGTGAAGCTCAGTTCCTATGGCTCTCCTCGGCTTTACAACAGCCAAGCTCCTAAATTCCACCACTGCGGAACTGAGGAGCTCCCAAGAAGCTCACCTTCAGCGCTAACAATTGAGCCACAGCTCACAACAATTGACCGCAACCACATGAGGAGATCTATTCCTCTTCTGCACAAATAGCAGGCCTTACATAAACCAGACATATCTCTGAACTGTAACTGGAGACATCTAATTACCTGACCCCAATTTTAGAAAGAGTCTCGGTGTCTTCAAAGACCTTCATAAAATCAGGTTTGCTCTGTTCTGATAAATGACAACTTTGGCATGTTCCACTACAAAATGAGATATCCTATTACTTCTCATGGAAGTAGAGACTTGACTTAGATGGCAGGTATAAGCTAAGATTAGGCAAACTGAAGATAAATGTAACCGAATATCTTGATATCTATCTGCTGTATCATCATTTTTCCACCTCTTAGTCTATAGTACTGCATCTATCAAGGAGGCAGCTGTGGCCCAAATCCCTCTTTTGTGCTTGAAAATGAAGTTGTAACCTATTTGTTTTGGGTGTGAACCACATCACACTCATGCATGCTTTTGTCACCCCCAGAATTGCCTTCTACAACATGCTGTACTGGGACTTGAATTGAGTTCCATTGAACTGTGCACTGGTTTCTAATTTACTTCCAGGTGCAATTGAAAGTACTGGTTTTGATTTACAAACCCCTTAATTTATGGTTTGGGTCCTGTGCATCTTTCAGACTGCCTCTCCATGTTACAAAACACAGCTAGACCCTGCAGCTGCCAGTCTCTACATGCATGACATCTGAGGTCACACCAATCTCAACAGCCTCTCAACTTCTGAATATACTCCCCCTCTTTGTGCTCTCATGGAGCCTGAGTAGATCCATGACTATGCAGATTCACTGACCAACCCCTGCTTTTTTGAGGGGCAGTGAGTACAGATGCTACTACACCCCATGGAGGATTCTAAAAACAAGGAGAGCAACTTTGAAATGAATGAGACAGTAAAATTGTTGGGGTGGGAGTGACGTAGGGGTGATGTAACCACCCTTGTTTGCCCATGCAAGAATGCTGGCATTTTGCATCCAGTGCAGAATTGAGACTGGTAAAGAAGGAAGTTATTGTAATAATCAAGATAAGAGAGCAATTAGATTATCTAATCCCCATCACAGGCATATGAAGATGGAGAGCAAAGCTGTGGCATACCCCACACTAGAGGAGATGCAGAGAGGCCTTTTGAAGAAGGATCTCCATGGAGGAATTCTAGATAAATCAGTTTTAGTAAAGTGTTATAGGAAGCACACTCTTACACCTTGAGATAGGGTGCAAAATGGACTCCTGTTCATAACCAATTTGCCAGATGGGGAGACTCACACCAAAGACAGACCCAGGCATGCACAATGCCTGTGCTCCCTAGCCATATTGTGGCAGTGTCCTGTTCTGGGCCTCAGGGCTATTTGTGCTCTTTCCAACCCAGTTACATAGGACCAGACAGTCAACCACTCCAAGTATTTATACCACACCAATCATCTTCATGATTTGAGCTAGGGGTGACATAGTGATATGGATGACAAAACATGGTTTGTGTTGCTTTCTGTTATTCTGCTATTCACTTTTCTTTATAAACAGATCACACACACACACACACACCACTGCTTCCCTAGATTTTTCTTTCCCAGTGTGCCACTGCAAAATCATAGACAGAAGTTTGTTTCTGAAGATTTAATAAGACTGCTCATAATGTCTTACAAACTTCAGTGACTCTGGGGATTAGATGTATTTATTTAGAAATGCCATGTAATCTTCTATGTTCTGCAGGTAACCACGGTTTGGGATTAAAATGTATAAAGACTTATTTTAGCTCTGATATTCCAGAGATTTAACATCTGCTTAGTGACATCTCATTTAGAAAAGGGATTCATTAGCATCAAAATGCAATTGTTTATTTTAGTAGCAGACCTAGAGTTAAGGTCGAGTTGGTGTTTCCATGATAAAGCCAGATTTTCAGGGTTTACTTTCTCAGTGGTTTCAAATCTCAATAGGCTAAAATTTGGCATTACAAGATATCAGTAGGGATGCATAATTTTTAAACAAAAAAAAAAAGTTTGAAAACCATTAAGCTCTTTTGAGTACTAGAGCTTCACAAAACATGATTGGGACCTCATTTCAGAGGGGTCCTTGCCATGCTTTAGTTTAGAATAAAAATGGCCTAATTAAAAATAAATAAATAAGTTGTGTTGGTTGATTGTACTTAAAATGGAGCAAACCTCTAGGTGTTTTAGGGAAAACATTTCTGTGCAAGTGTGAATATTAACTACTGAGCAGGTGCAGTAGTTAATTTTCATAATGTTCTTGGTTATGCAGCAAATATAGCATTGCAAATCTCATTACAAGGTGAAACAGATTCTAACAAATTTTGTTTTGACATTAACTGCCATTCAAATGAACGGAAAAGTACCACCATTTATTTTAATGAAAGCTGGCTTTAAAAATAATATTAAAAAGAAAAAATACATTAAAGTTATTATAAGGACAAGAAATTATCATACAGCAGCAAAGCCACTGTGTTAATGTTGCCAGTGTCACCATAGTGTCCACATATTGTAAAGCATATTTCCCTGTGTGGAAACACCTTAAATGGATACATGTATATGTCCGTAAATATGAGATATAAGTGCATTACCACTGGAGGAAGAGATGGAAGAAGGGAGGCAGTGATGATGTCAGGGAATCCACCAAGCAGGTTCATCTCCCCAGCATTCCATACAAAGCTGTGTAAGAGACCTCTCTAGGCTACGGCAGCTAGTGAGCTGAAGTAGCCTCCATTGAGCAGTTAGAGGAGCTGAAAGATTGCACCCCATTCATCAACCTACCACTTGCCCATTCTGCCTTAGCTTTCACTGCCAAAGTACACCACCATGTATAGGCTAAAGTACTGTGCCTAGTTCCCACAATGCTTAGCCTGGGTATAGGGCACCGTACTTTAAGCAATTCCTAATACCCAGGCCAGATGCTGTCTTTTGATTAATCTGATTAATTAAATGTACCTTGCTCCTCTTACTATCCCTGGTCTTTATCTCTTCCACTTTTGCACACCTCCATTGTTATTTGTGCAAGCAGCTTTGTCCCCAAAGTGTTGACTGAGGGCATGTCTACACTACGAATCAGGTCGATTTTATAGAAGTCGATCTTTAGAAAGCGATTTTATACAGTTGATTGTGAATGTCTCCACTAAGCACATTAAGTCGGCGGATCACATCCTCAATACCGTGGCTAGCATAGACTCAGAGAGTGGTGCATTGTGGGTAGCTATCCCACAGTTCCTGCAGTCTCCATTGCCCATTGGAATTCTGGATTAAGCTCCCAATGCCTGAGGGGGCAAAACCATTGTCACGCATAGTTTTGGGTACATGTCGTCAGTCTCCCTCCCTCCATGAAAGAAACGGCATACAATCATTTCACGCCTTTTTTCCTGGGTTACGCCATAGCACAGCAAGAATGGAGCCTGCTCAGCTCACCCCTGCTGTTATGATCATTGTAAACACCTCACGCATTATCCTGCAGCATGTGCAGAACCTGGCTAGGAGACGCCAGCACAAGGACGATTGTGAGGAGGACATGGATACAGACGTTCCTGAAAGCATGGGATGTGGCAATTGGGACATCATGGTGGCAGTGGGGCTGGTTGATACAGTGGAACGCCGATTCTGGGTCCGGCAAACAAGCACAGATTGGTGGGACCGCATAGTGTTGCGAGTATGGGATGATTCCCAGTGGCTGCAAAACTTTTGCATGCATAAGGCTACTTTCTTGGAAAATTGTGAGTTGCTTTCCCCCACCCCGAAGTGCAGGAATACCAAAATGAGAGCTGCCCTGACAGTTAAAAGCGAGTGGCGATAGCCCTGTGGAAGCTCGCAACACTTGACTGCTATCGATCAGTTGAGAATCAATTTGGAGGTGGCAAGTCTACTGTAGGGGCTGCTGTGATCCAAGTAGCCAATGCAATCACTGACTTTCTGCTAGCAAGGGTAGTGACTCTGGGAAATGTTCAGGTCATAGTGGATGGCTTTGGTTCCCTAACTGTGGTGGGGTGATAGACGGAACGCATATCCCTATCTTGGCACCAGACCACCTTGCCAACCAATACATAAACCGCAAGGGGTACTTCTCAATGGTGCTGCAAGCACTGGTGGTTCACAAGGGACATTTCACCATCATCAATGTGGAATGGCCAGGATAGGTGCATGACGCTCGCATCTTTAGGAACTCCGGGCTGTTCAAGCAGCTGAAAGAAGGGACTTACTTCCCAGACCAGAAAATTACCATTGGGAATGTTGAAATGCCAATAGTTATCCTTGGGGACCCAGCCTACCCCTTGCTCCCATGGCTCATGAAGCCATACACAGGCAGCCTGGACGGTAGTAAAGGGCAGTTCAACTATAGGCTGAGCAAGTGCAGAATGGTGGTAGAATGTGCCTTTGGACGTTTAAAAGTTCACTGGCACTGTTTGCTGACTAGGTTAGACCTCAGCACAACCAATATTCCCATTGTTATTGCTGCTTGCTGTGTGCTCCATAATATCTGTGAGAGTAAGGGAGAGATGTTTATGGTGGTGTGGGAGGTTGAGGCAAATCACCTGGCTGCCAATTTTGAGCAGCCAGACACCAGGGCGATTAGAAGAGCACAGCTAGGCGAGCTGCGCATCAGAGAGGCTTTGAAAACCAGTTTAGTGACTGCCCAGGCTATGGTGTGACAGTTGTGTTTCTCTCTCCTTGAGGCAAACCCCCCCCCTTTGTTGATTTTAATTCCCTGTAAGCCAACCACCCTCCCCCCTTCGATCACAGCTGGCAAAGGAAATAAAGTCACTATTCTTTTGAAACCATGCATTCTTTCTTTATTAATTAAAAACAAAGTGAGATAACTGACAAGGTAGTCCAGGTAGGGTAGTGGAGGAGGGAAGGGAAGGGCCACATTTGATTTGTAGTGTGGCTACAATAAGCAAACTGTTTGAATGACAGCCTTCTATTGCTTGAACCATCCTCTGGAGTGGAGTGGCTGGGTGCCAGGAGCCCCCCGTGTTCTTGGGCATCTGGGTGAGGAGGATATGGAACTTGGGGAGGAGGGCAGGCAGTTATACAGTGGATGCAGTAGCAATCTGTGCTCTTGTTGGCTTTCCTGCAGCTCCACCAGACACCTCATCATGTCCATTTGCTCCCCCCAGGGCCGCCCAGAGGGCAATTTGCCCCAGGCCCTGGGCCCCGGACCCCGCAGGGGCCCCCACAAGAATATAGTATTCTATAGTATTGCAACTTTTTTTAATGGAAGGGGCCCCCAAAATTGCTTTGCCCCAGGCCCCCTGAATCCTCTGGGTGGCCCTGGCTCCCCCATTACCCTCAGCATTGCCTCCCGCCTCTTATCATCTCACTAACTTGATGCTTTCCTGGCCTCTGCCACTGAATGCCTCCATGCATTCAGCTGTGCCCTATCAGTGCGGGAGGACTGCATGAGCTTGGAAAACATGTCATTGCAAGTGCGTTTTTGCCTTCTAATCTGTGATAACTTCAGGGAGGAGATGATAGGGGGAACATAGAAACATTTGCACCTGTGGTGGGATAAAAAGGGAGAGTAAAATTTAAGATGATACATTTCTGAGAACAAAAGGGAGACTCTTTCACAGTCAATCAAGCAATTCACAGCAGACAGCATACGTGCTTTAGGTACAAGGTCGCATTTTGCCTTTTATAATGAGCGCCTGCCGGTATGGTGACATCGCACAAAGCTGGGCAACAGAATTCGGTTTCCAGGCAGCCATGGTAAGCCAAAGGATACGCGGGGTTGGCTTCTTCCACCTTCATAACATGTGGGAATGGATTCAAAGTGCAGTACCCTCCTTTCCCATAGCAAGCAATGCCAGTTGGGTTTGCCATTTAAAAGGGGAAGCTGCGGTTTTCAGATGGATGTGCAGCACACACCTCTCCCCACCCCACCGTGTGGCTATTCTCTGGGATGATCCCTTTTGGCCAAGCGCAAACAGCCCAGCATGAATGGGGTCCTTTTACTGTTCCCTTACAAAAATTCCCCTATTTCAACCAGGTGACCAGGAATATCACATCACTCTCCTGAGGCTAAGACAGAAAGATGTAGACCGAATGTTGCTTGAATGCGACCAAAACCCAGGACCATTCGCTGCCATGCTTTGTGCTGCAATGATTCCAGACTACTTGCTACTGGCTTGGCGTGGTAAAGTGTCCTACCGTGTAGGACAAAATAAGGCAGTTCCCCTCCACACACACCCCCCCCCGAAACCTTCTGCAAAGGCTTTCGGAGTACCTCCAGGAGAGTTTCATGGAGATGTCCCTGGAGGATTTCCGTTCCATCCCCAGACACGTTAACAGACTTTTCCAGTAGCCGCGAATGCATCCCAAGTCTTCAGTGCAAATCAAACATTAAACACTATTGCTTTTAAACCCTGTACTTTAGTTATAAATGTGCACTCACCAGAGGTGCTTTCTCCACCTTCACGGTCGGGGATTCCGGCTTGGGAAGGTATTGGTTCCAGGGTGATGAAAAGGTCCTGGCTGCCAGGGACAATGGATTCACTGCTTGCCTGCTGCACATTCTCCTCCTTCTCCTTCTCCTCATCCATAAAATCCTTCTCCCTGTTGTGTGAGACCCCCCCCCTTGCAGGTGTCCACGGACAGTGGCTCTGGTAGTGGTAGGGTCACCCCCTAGAATGTCATGCAGCTGATCATAAAAGCGGCATGTATAGGGCTCTGACCCAGAGCAACTGTTTGCCTCCTTTGTCTTTTGGTAGGCTTGCCTGAGCTCCTTAACTTTCACGCAGCACTGCTGTGTGTCCCTGTTGTAGCCTCTGTCCACCATGCCCTGTGCGATTTTGGCACATATATTAGCATTTCTTCTTTTTTCAGCTTGCACAGATTCCTCTCCCCATACAGCAATCAGATCCAGTATCTTCCTTTCAGTCCATGCTGGAGCTCGTTTGCGATTCTGGGGGGACTGCATAGTCACCAGTGCTGCTGAGCTTGCCACACTGACCAAACAGGAAATGAAATTCAAAATTTTCCAGGGCTTTTCCTGTGTACCTGGTTAGTGCATAGGAGTTGAAAGTGCTATACAGAGTAGTCACATTGGAGCACTCTGGGATAGGTCCTGGAGGCCTATACTGTCGAATTGCATCTGCACTACCCCAAATTCGACCCAGCAAGGTCGATTTTAGCGCTACTCCTCTTGCTGGGGAGGAATACAGAAATCGATTTTAAGAGCCCTTTAGGTTGCTGGAACAGAGTTGGTTGTGTACGCATTGCTTATAAAATTGACCTAACGCAGCTAAATTCAACCTAATCTTGTAGTGTAGACCAGGGCTGAATCACAGATGAAGACCCTAGGTTAAACATGTTATTAGATCACAACAGCATTCTTGTCTCATTTTCTACCTATCAACTTCCAAGCACACTTGTGGTGTTATAGACATAATCAAAGGTCACACTTTATACTGTAGCTCTAATGTAAAATGCAATGTAATTATTCATGGCAGTGGTTCTCAATCCAGGGTACGCATACCCTGGGGTGTGTGTAAAGGTCTTCCAAGAGGTACATCAACCCATCTAGATAGTTGCCTAGTTTTAAACTGGCTACATGAAAAGCATTAGTAAAAAGTCAGTACAAACTAAAATTTCATACAGACAATGACTTGTTTATACTGCTCTATATACTGTTGTGACTTTCCCCTCTGGTGGTGTCTGGACCCAGTGATCTGCTAGGCCTTTCCAATTCTTGACTCTGGGAACCAGCCTTACCCTGCTCTGCTGTGAGAACCCCCCACTCCTGGGCTGTTCATGCACAGCCTCTGGCAGGTAAGCTGTTACTAGCTACTTGCAAGCCAGTATCTCCAGTCCCGGAAACAACCCTAGAAACCTCCATCTTGCAGTGTCTAGTTATGCCCACTGGATGCTGCAAACTTATATACGTTCGTCAATTTAACAAAGAAATTGATATGTACGAGGTTTGTTATCCCAAGGGGAGCCTCTGATGTGCTTCAAACCAAACGCACTGCTTCAGTTAGAATAAACAGGTTTATTAACTATAAAAGTAGATTTTAAGTGATTATAAGTCAAAGCATAACAAGTCAGATTTGGTCAAATGAAATAAAAGCAAAACCCATTCTAAGCTGATCTTAACATTTTAAATGTCTTTAAAACTTAGATGCTTCTCACCATAGGCTGGCTGGTTACTTTTCAGCCAGGTTCTCCCCTTTGATCAGCATTTCAGTAGCTTGGTGGTGTTGTCATCTGTAGATGTAGGTGGAAGAGTGAGAGCCTGGCAAAATGTCTCTCTCTTTTATCATGTCCTTTCTTTCCTCTTGGCTTTGCCCTTCTCCCCCCCCCCCCCCCCCCCCCCCCCCCGAGTCAGGTGAGCATTACCTCATCGCAGTCTCAAATTAAGGAAAGGAAGGGGGTGACTCCCTCAAGGGTCTAACAGATTCTTTTGTTGTTGCCTAAACCAGTGTCAATTGTTCCTATGAGCCTGGGCTGGGTTTGTCCCAGCCATGCCCTGATGAGGTGTGAACTGCCTCTCTGTTCTTCGAGAGTTTTTGCATGGGCTTGTTTTAAGCCATGAGGATACATTTTCAGCCTCAAAACTATATACATGAAATTATAACCTAAAACCTTACTATAACAACCATGCTCAGTGTATTATGAGCCTTACGAAGATACCCAACATGACAAACTTTGCATTGGAGACCACACAACCATTTTATAAAGATGAACATGGAGGTATGGGGTGTTCCCCTGAGGTACAGAGCATCACAACTATATCAGTGTTTCTCAACCTGAGCAAGTCACAATTTATTTTATAATTATATGGTAAAAATGAGAAAGCAAGCAATTTTTCAGTAATAATGTGCTGTGACACTTGTATTTTTATGGTTGATTTTGTAAGCAAGTAGTTTTTAAGTGAGGTGTAAACTTGGGGTACACAAGACAAATCAGACTGCTGAAATGGGTACAGTAGTTTGGAAAGGATGAGAACTACTGATCTATGGCTATCCTTTTTTGGTTCTTGCTGTGACAGACTTAAAATATCCTATAATAACATGGACAAACCTTATGGAATGAAGATAAAATTTATTGAATTAAGTTAAACCTTACTGAATTGGGTTCACTAGCTTTGGCTCCATTCTATTACAAATGCAATTGTGTATGTGTTATTGGGGAATTATATGTACCTTCTCTAGTAGGAGAAGGATACTAATGTAATTCCTCCATTATCAGCCCTTTGAAGCCACCCCCTAGAGCAGTGTGCATATACTAGTTCAAACTGGATTCTCCAGGGACCCAGAGACAAAGAAAGGATTTCTGGATAAATAGCCTGGTTTTAAACTCACTCAGGCCTTCTTCCTGATCTAGCAAACAGACAGGACTCCTGGTCCACAGAGGGCCCCAATTCTTAGAGAAGGGTTGGGAGGACTTGGTCTACTGAGGGCCATAAGGCTGGGTGTTAGTTCTGACCTGAGGCTGTTATGAACTTGGGACCACAGAAAAGAACCCCTTCATGGGATTTTGAAGGGCTGCTCCTGCTAGAGCCAGGTTTGGGTTCGGTTGGTGTCTGGTGATCTTAATAGCATGTGTGTTGGTTCTTTTATTGTTTTTAGTATGTTTTCTCTGAAGTGTTTTTACCTTAAGTAAACAAAAAGATTGCATCATTTGGATGGCATCTATAAACTATGGGCAGTCACACTGTTAACCTTACTACAGAAAGCAAGCAGGTGTGCTTGGGCAGCCTGTCTGTGCTGGGAATAACACAGTGAAGACAGGGAATTGTACAGCATGAAACACTGGTCTCCCACTTCAAAAGGCAATTGCTGGGGAGCTGGAAGCCTGCGCGTGAGTGCCCTTGCTAAACCATAGAGGGGGAATAAAGGTGCAGTTGCCCTGAACTGGGACATCTGTCATCAACACATTGTCCTGTAACCGGAGAGCTAAACACAACTGACTTATCATCAAAGAATCCCACCCAATTTCATATTTAAACACATTTCACAGGAACAGCCCTGAAATTATGTAGCTAACTAGTAGACACCTTATCAGTTAGAAAGTTAACTATCTGGGTTACACTTAAAAAAAAAAGACATTATAATTAGAGATGGCCAACAACGATAAAAATAAAAAAAACTTCAGAAAAAGGGCTGAATTGTTTTGCCCTTTTTCACTGACATTTCAGTTTTCCAACCAGCTCCGATTATAACTACATTGCAACTAGACTTGCTGCACTGAAAAGAAATAATAATTTATAAATCTCTACCTCTGCTGTGTTGTTTATACTGACATGGTTCCATGAGAACAGCAAAGCAGAATTTCATTATATCTAAAAATGTAGACACAATTCTGTAAAGTCATACACACAGGCAGAGCCTCATTGACATGAGCGTGGCTCTGGATGAACAGAGGCTATGTAAACTTGCAGGATTACATCTTCAGCTATTTAGAATGGCGCTGCTGTGCTTGAAATGCCTGATCTCCATTACACCAGTCTAAATGGAAGAACTTTGACCTAAGTTATGTCAGTCTAAATCCCAGGAATCGCTACTGACCATAGTGGAGTTACTCCAGATTCAAACTGTTGTAACGGAGATCAAAATCTAACCCTTATTTTTAAAAAGGGTGGTTTTATCTTCAGTACTACCACTGCGGGGCTGCATCAACATCAGTGAGTCTTGCCTATCCCGAACACCACTAGCAGTAGAGATACATCAGCCATTGGCATCTCAGGTCAGGATAAAAGCAGCATTTAATTTCTGCTTCCCAAAAAAGTATAGGCTGGTAGATAGGATACTAGGGGCTGTTGGTTGGCTAAACCAGAGCCCTGGAGGGATGCAGAGGTAGAAGTCTAGGTTGTAAGTAATCCTAGACACCAACAGGATATTCCCAGTTTTATTCCACGCCTTTCATGGTGTAGCAACATCAATAGCTCCTTGCAATTAGGGGAAAAAACAAGAGTTGGAAAAGAGTTATTTTTTAAAATACCAATAAATAATTTAACATAATTAAATATATTTGCAGTGAACCCTATAGTATAATATCGCCTTTCAACGTAATTTAATTTGTGGAGTGATGTAGCACTACTTTGGACTTTATAGTTCTGGCTCATGCATCTACTGGGGTGCTAATGACAGATTCAGAATGTTCTTTCATTCAACCCAGTTCATAAATATAGTCTAATATTACCCCCTAAATAGAGACATCAATGCACAGTAACTACTATGAATATGGCTGTGTAACTTTAACATGATCAAACTGGCTGCAGAACAGTGGGGTGCATCATTTAGGATATGTGCTTAACATTGATCTAAATCACTCCATGTAGCTATTCATGTTAAAAAAAACCAAAACTTTCCTATGTTATGTTGATAAATGTTTTTATTGGCATAATTAGCGATCATGCTGCAGATTATAGTAATATCACTCTGAACTGTCACAATAGTCCAAACTGCACTAATATATTTGTCAGGCATATGAGCAAACAGTATAATATTGCTCCTTCTGCTCACAATGAGCAGAACAAATAATTAAAACCAAGTTATGGCCCCATCTGGAAATTTAGGCCAAATCCTCAGCTACTGTAAATCACCATAGCTACATTAACTTCACCAGCTGAGGATCTGAGCATCTCAGTGCTCCAAATACATGACCCAACTGTTCTACTGGAACCTAAGAGAATTTTTAGACTGAAATTAAGTCATGTGATCTTGTTCAGAGTGCATGTTTGTATGCCCAAACCTAGATTTTACGATCAGGGACAGCAGGAAAGGAAAACAAGTGTGATATTCTGCAAATAACCACATAGGACAGGAAAATATATGACTACACACAAAAAAACCCTAACTTTAAATAATGTTAAGGATGCAGAGTCAACCACGCAAAAAAATTAGAAAAAAAAACAGTGAGAAGGTTGCACAGGCAACTTAATTCAGCACCCATGTGCTTATGCATTATGATAGTCTTGTTCCAAGGCAGCTACAGGAATAGAATCCATCTCTCCTGTGTCCTTATTCAGTGCCTAGTTAACCACAAGAGAACATCCCTTCTCAGAACTCTGTTTCATTAACTGTCCATCCTGTGCACTGAGCGAAGCATGTGTTTTGCTGAACTACTTTGTGATCATGTAATTTAAAACTATATAATAACGTAGAGGCACCATCTGCAATACAGTGTATTAACTTTTGCTGAAATAAAAAACACAAATTGTTCTGTATTCTGATTGTATAATGTATGTACCATTATATGAATATGATTATTATAAAGTGTGTGAGGAGAGTGAAGGAAGAATAGAATTGCTATGTGAACCTTAACTTTTTTGTTTGCAGTGTTGTTATAGCCATATTGGTCCCAGGATCTGAGACAAACAAGGTGGGTCATATCTTTTATTGGAGGACCAACTTCCGCTGGTGCTAGGTACAAGCTTTTGATCTACACAGACCTCTTTATGTTTGGGGAGGGTCTGAGCTAAAAACAAGTTGGGGCAGATTGTTAAGCATAAGGGGTAATGCTAGTTGTAGAAATGAAGAAATTAAATGGGCAATAAGTTAGATTATCATGCAAAATAGGTTTGAAATGGGTTATTAAGCATTTAATAGGCAGGTGTTTGTTACAAATTGTTTTAATGAACCATGAAACAAGTGCCCCTGTTGAGTTTATGGTTTTTAGCATCTAGAAGTATTACAAATTTAAGTTCCCAGGCTCACCTTTGAAAGCGTTCAGATTTCTTTTGAGGACAAGTTCTGAGAGATCAGATACGAAGTGATCGTTTTGTGAAAAGTATTCACTCATAAGTGATATGGTGTTTTTGCCTTTTATCATTTTTCGGTATGAATTCATTTGAGAGCATAATGTTTGTCTAGTGTCACCCACATTGCTGTTACTGGGGCATTTGATGCACTACATGAGATACACAACATTGTGATAGACGTGTGTGGGACCCATGAATCTTGAAAGGTTGCAGGGAAGGGTGAGACATAGTACTGAAGATGTCTGTAGATTTTGCATCTGTTGTTTTGGTGGGAGTTGGTGGGTCATGGTCTGTGGGGAGCTTGCTTCTGATGAGCTTGAGGGGTTGTTTGAAGACCAGAAGAGGAGATTCAGGAAAGATTTTTTTCAGGATGTGGTGCCCATTGAGTATCGGTTGTAACTGTTTGATGATTGCCCATATGGGTTCCTGTGTGGAGTGGTAGGTGATACCTAGGGATGTATGATCAATGGGGTTTTTCTTTTCTGCACTGAAGCAGATTCTCCCAGGGTATTTGGTAGCCTTTTCCATGATGTGATCTTCTTTGGTGGAGTGTCCTTGTTTAGTGAAGGCAGTTTTAAAGTGTGATTTGGTGTGTATCTCAGATTTCCCCTTGAGAGCAAATTCTATGGTATCTGAGTGCCTGGCTGTAGATGACAAATTGCTTGGTGTGTCTGGACTGGTTGCTGGACCTGTGGAGGTAAGTATACAAAAAGCTCACAGATCACCATATAGTCACTTGTAGGGTTTGATTGTTGAAACTAATCATGGTGTTCAGGAAGTTGATGCTGGTATGGGAGTGTACTAGAGAGAGTTTAATGGGTGGTGGTAGTTCAAGTTTTGGTTGAAATCTGAGGGAGTTTAGGTCTTCTGTCCAGAGGATGAAAATACCATCAATTTATCTCAGGTATATTGGTTTCATCGTGCATTTTTCTATAAATTCTTCCTTGAGGTGGCCCAGGAAGAGGCTGGCATGTTGGGGAGCCATCCTAGTATCCATTGCTGTTCTTTTGGGTGGACAAAGTATTTGTTGTCAAAAGTGAAGTATTTGTGGGGTAGGATGAAATGGATGAGTTTGGCCATGTTTGGGGTGGATTTCTGAGTGTTGTACATTACCTTGTAGGTATTTAAGGCAAGGATTGTGAGGGATGTTGGTTTATAGGGAGATGACATCTATGGAGGCAAGAATGGTGTTTTGGGGGAGGTTGCTAATGTTTCAAAGTTTCTGGATTTGATGGTATTCTATCTTCAAATTTCTGTGTAAATGGTGGTGGTGTCTTCTATTAATTCTTTATAGATGGGAGTATCAGAGTTCTCTATTGGTCTCATTGTCAACATAGTTCTGATGACTTAGTCATCGACCTTAACTTTTAAATTTATGACTTTTGGAGGTTTAAAATCTCAATCTTGATGTTGCACATATGATTTTGTTTGTTGGCATTGATTATTTTCTTTTTCCTTAGGGTCCCTTTATATATTAAAAGCCATGGGAAGGCCAACATTAAATGAAGAACCTTTCAGCACTGAAGCTACAGATTACCATAATGTAATCCTCTCCTGTGGGGAGAGTTTGGTGGCCCTCCAATCCACCACATGTCCTGAAATCTATGGTGTAATCCCACAGATCTCAGCACATCCATCAAGAACTGGGTCATTTGAACCAAGAGCCAATTACTCCACAATATTACCTTAGTCTGCTCATGCCCCATTGCTGTATGCCTGCATTTGGATCTAAATCAACATACTCTGGATTATGGATTTTCATTCCAATAGGAGTAACAGGACTCTGTTTAGAGGAATAACCCTGGAATGAGAATGGGAGCAGAAAAGGACTGGCCCCTCTCAATGCACCTGCAGGCTGTGGGGCTACATCAATTTCACCTTTATAATTACACAAACCACCCAAACTATGTTAATATAGATAGAACCCATTATGAAGTTCACATGAAGGAACAATGATAAATTGCAGAACCTGGGTACTTTCCAGAATCAACCAAATGTGCTACCACATGAGTAAGTGAGAAGTTAATTATCATTTGCTTTAGCACTTTGATGGCCTGTGCTGTAATGAATGTTTGTTATCTTCCTATTGTCTGATTGTGTAATTATAGCTACTTGTTTCTTCAGGGATGCTCATTTAAAAGCGACATTTTATCTCACGAGTAATTTGCGGGTTGACAAAGTTTAAATAAATACAAATGACGTGATTATCGCTGATGTCAATTAGATCAAACACAGTGAGCATAAACTTAAGGAGTCTACATGCTGTCAGTTTCATCTTCCCATGCAGCTCAGCTTCTGGAAACTATCAGTTGGCCTAGCAGCCTGTTTTTAATCTGCTACCCTCAGCTTTAAGCTAACAATGGCTATTACAGAAGAGGGGAGCAAATTCCATGGATGCCACATGTGGGTTGAAGCTGGGAGCCACTGAAGGACTTCAATGAGGTGAGCAAGAGTGATGGGCAAAGAAGACACAATTGTGTTTCATATGGATGGACGGGGAAGTACATGGCTGTCCAGAAAGGCCAAGAAGGAGGAGGTTATAGTAATCAAGATATGAGGGGATGAATGAGAGTTTAAGTATATGGGTCCAAAACAGAGGTCAGAATTTAGAAATGTTATGGAAAAGAAAGAGGCAGGATTTGGCTGCAGCCTGGATATGTGAGGCAAAGAGTGGGAGGAATTGTGTTTAGAATATGCCAATTTTTAAAACTTTGCTCTATTTTGCAATTGTAAAATAAGATCCCAATCATGTAAACACTTATGTGCTTAAAGTCCAGCATGCCTTAGTCCTACCGACTGCAATGGGACAACACACATGCTTAAATATCAGCATGTAGCCTAGGAAACTAATCACCACAGTTTGTATTTCCTAACTGAACATTCAAATGTAGTATTGTCAGGTTATTTAGTTACAAGAGGACGTAAGGAAATGGCAGCCATCTTGACTGAGACCAGCTAGTGGGTTCAGTCACACTAAATACAATGGGAGATGGTGGCTATCATTAATAAGAACAAAAAAAAAAAAAAAAAACCACTTATGAGACAGTCTTTTCTTTCATCATGAGAAGCTCTAAAAACAACACTTAAAATCACAAGTTTCAAAACAAAAGTCACAAGATTTGGCAACTCAGCTTTATGAAGATACAATTCACGGGCACAGGAGCCATAGCTTCATAAAATCAGTCTAGAAGTCAAAAACACTATGCAAGTCCCCTTTTCTGTGGTTTGCCATTGGCAATCTTACTACAATCTTTCCAAAGCACTAGCACCCAAGGAGCAGACTGCTGGACAGAGCATCATATGATCCACTCCAAACTGTTATTGGTAATATGACCTGTGCATCACAAATTATCATTCAAACCAAACAGGTGTCTCAACAAAAAGAGAGTACAAGATGTAACTACACAAGCACAGCTCTGCGACGTCACAGCAGACTACCATTGCTAATGTAAATAGCAAGTGGTGACTCTTCACTATACTGTAAAGCCACTCTCACCAGCTTGGGTACAGCAAAATTACATCACCGGGATCAGTTTGATGAGAATGACCCAGAAATCCAACAGCTACTCACTAAAAAAACATGAGATGCATCATCAAAATCATGCAACTTATGTTTCTGTAGGCACAGGAATAATGTACAGGGATCTGTCTCATGACATCCAATCTAAGCTTAGAGACATGCTGATCAATGGTGGAATGCCAAGACAGAAGAAATCCAGGGCAATGCCGACAATCATGAGACCAAAGACTTCTGTGATGCTTTGAAAGACGTATATGGGCCTAAATATCACTACAGTGCCTTTGAAGAATGTGGACAGCCTAACCCTGATCACTGACAAACAAGAAATCCTTCAGAGATAGCAGCAACATTTCAGTGATCTTCTGAACAAACCATCCAACATCATAAATGAGGACCTTGACAAAGCCTGCACCACAATCAATGCCATGAAAATCTGCAGGGCCCCTGGAACTGATGGCATTCCCACAGAAATATTCAAGTATTGGGGTGAGACCATGCTGAGGCGACTGCATGGACTCTGTCAACATATGGAGTACTGAAGAGGTACCAGATGACTTCAAAGATACCACCATCATCACAATAGAAGAGGAAAAGTGAAAACTCTGACTGTGGCAACTACCGTAGTATCTCATTACTCTGTATTGCTGGAAAGGTTGTGTCCAGAGTACCCTTAGATTGTCTGCTACCCAAAATTGCAACTGTGATAGCCTGTGATTAGCAATGCAGTTTCAGGCTAACACAAGGAACAGCAAACATGATATTTGTAGCTCTTCAGGTGCAGGAGAAATGCAGAGAACAGCAACAGGACCATTACACTGTCTTCACTGACCTGGCTAAAGCATTTGAGACCATCAGTAGATCTGGATTTTGATAACTATTACTTAAGTTTGGTTGTCCAGAAAAATTCTCCAACATTTTGAAGCTATTACATAATAGAATATTTGGATGAGTCTGTGTAGATGGTCTTCTGTCTGACCCATTTCCCATTACTAATGGTATTAAGCAGGGCTGCATAATTGGTCTAATCCTGTTCAATCTCTTCTATGCATCAATGCTCAATGACATTAAAAGAGACCTAGATGCCAACATCAGGATATTTTTCTGATTATCTAGAATACTCAGCCTGAGTAGGTTGCAATGTTCCACAAAGGCAAATGTTTGAGGCAATTGTTCATGAACTGCTGTATGCTGATGACTATGTTCTAGAGTCACATAGTCAAGAAGAAATACAATTGATTATAGACAGATTTGCAAAGTCTGCAAAAAGGTGTGGGCAGACAATCAACCTGAAAAGGACAGAAGACATATCAACCTGATCTAGGGAAACTCTACACAAAACCAAAAGTCACCATCAGCAATAAACAGCTGAATGCTGTTACAGACTTCTGCTATCTTGGCAACACATTGTCAAATGATGCTACTATAGGTAAGGAGCTGACACACTGCATCAACAAAACCAGTTCATCATCTGGCAGACTATTCGGTGGAGTCGGGCAACAACATGGTACTAAGCTTTAAACCAAGTTAAAAGTCTATAAAGCAGTAGTGCTGTCCAATTTCTTGTATGGGTGCAAGACTTGGACCTGCCATAGGCATCACATCAAGCTTCTAGATAGGTTCCATTTATATCATCTGCATGCCATGCTCCACATCACATGGCAGGATAAAGTTACCAATAGCGAAATTCTGGAAGGCAGCCACGCCACAGGAATTGAGGCTATGCTCATCACAGTCACACTAGGCTGTTCTTGTGTTGAGGATGGATGACATCAAAATGCCAAAGCAGTTGCTGTATGGGAAACTGAAGGTGGGTAACTGCACATGAAGCTGCCAAAAGAAATGCTTCAAGGACACACTGAAGCATAAATTGAAGCACTGCAATATTGACGTTGACAGTTAGGAGTCATCAGCAACAGATAGATCATGCTGGCAAGCAGCAGTCAATGATGGGTTTACTGAGTTAAAGATTAATCACCATATGGAACTTGAGGCAAAGAGGCTGCATCGTAAGTAGTAGGAGATTCAGCAGACACGGACTGTAATCCCTTCCTTGATATCAAGCTACATAGGCATTCAACGAGGAAAGGATTGCCCATTCATGCATATGCCTGTTAAGTCACTATTGTCATCACAAAACATAATTCCGTCATCAACATCGTCTTTGGTAACAAAGGAAAACAACAAAGCACTGTCTACTGTAAACGGGCAACCTCACAAGACATTAACTGCTCTAAATTGCAGGGGAGAAATCTCCTCTTCTATAGTAAAAACTGTTTTCAGGGGAAGGAAATCTCTGAGAGGATCCTACCTTCATACTATTCAGACAGAAACACTGTTCCACTTGTGCAGGAAAAACCATGAAACCTGCCCCCTCACATGGGGGATCCTAAATCAGAGCCTCCACACAAGGACCCTGTGCTTCTGCCCTGTGTTTGCCCCCACCCCCGATCCTCCAACATCCTCCTCCAACATCCCCCACCCTTCAAACTCTCTGGCATCACCACTTACTTTGAGCTATAACTCCCAGTGGTCACTGCTGCCCTGGGACCCTGGTGGAAGTATTACAGAATCATAGATTGTAGGTCTGGAAGGGACCCCAGAAGGTTATCTAATCCAGCCCCCTGTGCTGAGACAAGACCATATATACTTACACCATCCCTGACAGGTATTTGTCTAACTTGTTCTTAAAACCCTCCAATGATGGGGATTTCACACCTTCCTTGGCAACATATTCTAATATTTACCTACCCTTATAATTAGAAAGTTTTTCCTAATATCTAATTTAAATCTCCCTTGCTTCAGATTAAGCCAATTCCTTCTTGTTCTATCTTCAGAGGACAATTGTTCACTGTCCTCCTAATAACAGTGTGACACTCCTCAGGAGCACCCAGAGCTGTGAGGCACTTCACCACTACCTGTCCTTAGTGTGAAGCAGTCTTGTCTGTGTCTGCTATGGCTCTGCTCTCTGAAACCAACAGCCTCTAGCAATACAAGCACTAACTTCCAGGTCTCTACAGACCTCTCCCTCTCTGTGCAGCCCAGTAAATAGGCTCATACCAACACCTGAGTCCTCTGAGCGCTCCCTGCAGTATCCAACCCATCACTGGACACACAAAAATTACCAGGTAAACTGTCCATGAAGGAACAGTGTGTACACAGCTTGACTGGCCTTTCAGGCCACAGCTCTCTAGCTGGGCCACTACAGTTCAGTTCCCCTTCTGGGGTGCCTCAAAGTACAGCTCGCTTTCCCAGTGGCTGGTGGGGAGGGAGCGGCCACCCTCTACTCTGGGTCCCAGCCCAGGGACCCTATATATAGCAGCCATCCACCATGTCCCTTTAAATAAACTGCATTGCTGCTACAATTCCCTGGGCCACTTCCCCATGGCTCCAGAACATTCTTCACCCTTACCTCGGGGCCTTATCCTGATGGAGTCCCAACAGCCAGCCCAGAGCACCATCCAGTCTCCTCTAGCAAGGAACTGATCTCAGTCTCGCCCTGCAGCTCTTTTTATATTAGCCTACTGGGCCCTGATTGGTTGCTTCCCACACAGCCACTCTAGACAGCTTGGAGGACCTCTCTACTGCCCTTTTCTGTGGCAAGGCCACAAGGCTTCCAGCAGGGGACCTCAGGGGATAGGGCACCCCATCACACCTGGCTATATCACATCTACTGCTTCCTCCCCTATCCACTGGGCCAGAAATCAGATGGTGACTCCGTGGAAGAGGTAATACAGCCTGGAAGTGTATTCCCCTTATGGCCAGAAATGTGGAGTGTGCGGGCAGACACAACCATGTGCATTCTACTAGTCTTGCCCCAACTCTGCCCACTTTGGCCCCCAGCTCACCCAAGCACATCATCCAAGATGCAGCAGAGAGTTCTCCATGAGATCTGACTGAGGGAGAGAATTGTTACAGAGCTGTCCTAACATTCCTTCCACATGATAGAGGAAAAATCCCTTAGTCAGTGGACATGTTAGATGTAATGTTGCTTTCATGCATATTTTTTAATCAAGGTGCATTCAACAGTATCTACTATATCCCAGAACTAAGGCCTATAATGACTATTAATATTAATAACAATTATGCGTAACTATTTATAGTGAGAAGAGAAGGGACCCAAATTACTTATTGTAGTCATTCCTGTTTAACTCTCAGTATTGATTCTAGCCTCAGTTTTCAGCTAGTGTGATAATATGCAAGGGATACACAAAAGACTGATAATATAATATATAAATAGGATACACAAAAGACTAGTCTTCATCAAAATGGAAATAAGTG
The DNA here is from genome assembly GCF_013100865.1 of Trachemys scripta elegans. Classification (NCBI taxonomy): domain Eukaryota; kingdom Metazoa; phylum Chordata; order Testudines; family Emydidae; genus Trachemys; species Trachemys scripta. Next base: position 46,418,380 of record NC_048308.1, read on the forward strand.
CAGACAGTGTAGGTAGAACAGCTCCCACTGTGAATTAGCAGATTAAATACCTACATTACAGGTATTAACTATAATTTCTGATATCATATCAAGCATCCCATATGCACAAACTAAAATGTGGGTGGCTCCAAGGAGTTAAATTAGGTCCATCAGCCACACTACATTACATTGTGCAATGGTGTTATGCAGGAACCATTACAATATAAAACATGTTTTTCCTGCGAAATATGCTTTCAAAGATACATTTATAAAAAGCTCTCTATCCATTAAGGAACTCAAGTTACATGTTCAAAATCTAAAAACTAAAATAAATAAATAAATCCAGAGATGTGTGCGAGCTACAAAATTCCATCCTGATTTAGAACGTAGATTCAGTCTAAAGTAAAGCTGGAGGCTAGTCATTAAATTCACGTGCAGGGTGAAATCCTAGCCCCATTGGATCATCTGGACTGGGACTTTCTCAATCTCTCCTGTTGTAGCCATAAAAGAGAATGACTCTATGGAGTAGTGGGTAGGTCATTCTCTTGAAATTTGGGAGACCCACGTTCAAAGCCCTCTTCCACCTTAGGTGGGGGGGCTCAACCCAAGCTTCCCACATCCCAGGGGAGTTGTCTATCCATGGAGTTAATGTTTATAAATCGGGCACCATCTTCTCTTGTTTTGTGAATCCACCCCTTCATGTCTTTTGCTTTTCTTGTAAAGAGTATCCCAAGATGAAATAAAACATTTAATCTGAGGTTGAATTAAACATTTTGTTCAATCCTAAACATATGTTTTGTTTTGTTTTTTGATTTTCTGAACTTTTCTGAATTTTCAATTTTTGTTTGAGTCAAACAAATATTTTGTTCAAAATTTTTGGAACTGCCAGTGAACCAAAAAAATCAGTTATTCACCAAGCTCTAGCAGGGACCCTGTCCCTTGGCAGAAATCCAAATGATATAATTGGGCCATAGGTTAGATTATAGACACAAGAGGTTAAAAAAAAATTCTTAGGTGGAGGTGGTACTGAATAAAGACTGATGTGCCAAAACATCCCCAACAAGACCCCTGACCTACTTCACAGGTAGCCTAATTTGATCTGTCTCACTATCAAATTCTGCCACACGAATGACAAATGGTATTAGCTATCAAACTTCCCCCCACAAGGGTCCTAACTGCCTCACAGCTACCAAATCCTCTGGACTCTCCTTGAAAGTTATTTTTTATTTGTTTCAATTTATAAAACATAACAGGCTAGAGTACAGTCCTGCATATTTTTAATAAATTCAGCAATACATTGACATTTTCTGCTTTGTAAGCTGTGGATACAGAGTCAGATCCTCAACTTGTATCATAGCTCTATTGCAGTCAATGGAGCTATGACATTTTACACCAACTGAGGATCTGGCCCAGATGGTAATGCTGAAAACACACTGTTTACTTGGCAGTCTGTTTTTGAGTAGTTACAGTGGCTGGTTTACTTTAATATTAATGGATGCTCCGCCTTCTGTCTCAGAATTTCATATATGCCACCACAACCATGATAAAAAAAGGGGATTCAAGAAAGATATATACAGGTATTGTTTCAAAGGTACAATACAGAAGGTTGGTATCATGCAGGCTGTTCCCTCTTTCCCCCGTCACTGAACCACCAGGAGCGGTATTGAAACAGAGGCAATTCACTCCAGTTTGAGGGTAGTCCGCAACCTCCTCCCAGGGTTTTGCCAGAGGAGAGCTGCTTTAAGTTGTGACTATAGGCTTTTTGAAACCACTAACAGAAGATATCCTGATGATACACCACTTCAGGTGGGATAGAGAATGTCAGGAGACCACAAAGAGTACCACAATTGTATTAAACTAGTCTGCCCTGATATCATGGTCTTCACCAAATACAAAATTGTGAACTACTATTTCTCTTTTTCTATTGGACCTCGATCTGGTCTAAGAGTCACTGCAGTTCCTGCTAAGTAATCTCTTTCCTTCAGCCTGAAAATGGTTAGTTGTTATTGATAAATTGTAATACTTTGCCCTTTTGCAATGAGTCACAGGAAAAGGATTATTCTTTAATATACTTTCAGTAAAAGACTTTGGAGTATCTTCTGTTTCTCTCAGTAACCTTTCAAAAAGCCCTAGGAGCATCTGCTTTGGTTTTAATTAAGATTTAGTGATGTGCCCCTGAACAAATAAAAGCACTGACAAAAGCTATACAGTAGATTGCTCTTATACAACATAATATAGTGGCATAGGAAGGATAGAGCAGACATATTCCACTATGGTGCACATATTCTCATATATACTTCTTTGTAAATTAATTCATTTCTTGCCATTTGACATATCATAGCAATTATATAGAGGACACCTGTTTTCCAGCATGACTCCCGCATGAAATGTTTGCAATGACATCCCAACTCTTATGGGTTAGGGTTTCATTGTTAATTCAAAATCAATCTATGTTTGTCTAAAGCAAGGGAACCTATGGCCTGCAGGCCGGATTCGTCCCGCTGCTTAATTTCATCTGCCAAATCTCCACACCGGGAGCCGGAAGCCCCAAGCCTCGATGCCCCCCCACAGCACTGGAGCCGCCCCACTGCTGAGGGAAGCTAGGGTTGCCAGGCCATTAAAAGTCCAGTCAGCTCCACGCAGCTCCCGAAAGCGACCGGCATGTCCTGCAGCCCCTAGGAGTAGAGGCAATCAGGGAAACTCCGCGCACTGCCTCCACCCCCAGTGCCAGCTCCGCCACTCCCATTGGCCAAGAGCCATGACCAATAGGAGTTGTGGGGGTGGCTCCTGCCTGGCCGCACCTCTGCCTATGGGCTGGACATGTTGGACACTTCCTGGAGTAGTGCGGAGCCAGGGCAGGCAGGAAACCTGCCTTAGCCCCACTGCACCACTGACCAGGAGCCGTCTGAGGTAATCATCGCCCTGCTGGAGCCTGCACCTCCTGCCCCAGATCGGAACCCTCTCCTGCACCCTAATTCCCTCCCAGACCCCTCACCCCAATCCCCTGCCCCAGGTTGGAACCCCCTTCCTCAACCTAACTCCCTTCAAGACCCTGCACCCTCTCCCATACTCCAACCCCCTGCCCCAGCCTGGAGACCCCTCCCACACTCTGAACCCTCCATTTCTGGCCCCACCCTGGAGCCTAGGGGAAGCCCCGAGCCTCCGCCCCTCCCCCCCATGGGTCTAAGTGTGGCCCATGACTGATTTTTTCTGTGGGTCAATGGCCCCTGATAGACCACTCCTGGTCTAAAGGTTTGCTAAATGATTTAGGAAAACTGGATCCCAGTTTTTGTGAGTCTATAGTCACAGAGTTTAAGTCCAGAAGGGATGACAAGATCATCTAGTCTGACCTCCTGACCACAGGCCACCAACACCACCTGCATACTAAACCTAGCAACCACAATTAAACCTAAGTGACACAGGAGATGAGACTATGTGCCACTGGCAGAGAGTAAGAGGGACCGAGATGCACCCACTACTTGAGGCCCCTGCAGTGGCAGGGAAATGATTAAATGAGATATTCTCAGAGAATCCTGGCAAGCGACCTGCACCAACACACTGAAGAGGAAGGCACACACACACACACACACACACTCAAAGACAACGGTCACTTCCAATCTGGCTTGGGGGAAATTCCTCATCTCTGGTATCAGTTAGACCCTGAGCATGTGAGCAAGAACCAGCAGGCAATCACCTAAGAGACAGAATGCTTAGTGCCACCTTAAAGCCCTGGCCAGCCCCACCCAGTGTTCCATTTTCAGCTGTGGCCATCCATGATGCTTCAGAAGAAGGAGACTAAAGGGAACAGGAAGATTTAAAAGCAAGATTTAAAGGGACTGATTTATAAAAGTACCTCTCGGATTTAGAGGGTGAAAATGGTAGAACTTAATCATCCAACTATCTGATTGTACATCCAAGTCCTAATTTGGTCTATGGTCTCATCTCAGGATCCACAATAAGTGAATTTAGCTCATCTATTGAACTCAACAGGAGACTCCACCATCATCATCATCTGATTGTACAATGAGCTATGGATTCAGAAGTGTGCCCACAAAAATGGAAGCAGACCCTAAATAAGGTTCAAAGGTCTGAAAGTAGCTGGATAGGATATGGAGTAAGATGTATATAGGCATTCAAGAAAGGGTTAAGGATGACATAATATCAGGGGCATGGGAGAATAGATGAATGAGAGATCAGAAGTAGTGAGAGCCATATGTAATTTCAAAATCTACACAGTCTGCTTGAAATTGGATGGGAAGCAAGTGAAATGAAGTAAACAGAATGCTTTCTCTGAACATAATTTCTACAATCTTTTAGTATCTCTTGGGTATCTAAAGAGATTCTAAACACACACATTAGAGCCTTGAATACAATGTCTTTATTCTCTATTTTTCTAATTCCCTCACGAATCGTGGAACTGATTTAATCAAGTCTTGAAAATGTACCCACAACAGACAAGAATTCCCTTTCTAATAACAAACATTTTATGTTGGATTTTTTTCATTGTATTGTAATAACATTAATTTTGATTAGTACAGTGAACGTTTGTGTTTCTTCTAGTGCTCAGGGGCAGCAGCTATCCTTGGCATATACTTTAAGATGTAAAAATACCATAACCCTGTGGCCAAGTGGTTTATGTCAAGAAAAAAAAAAAACAGCAAAATGTTATGAAAAAATAAATGTAAAACTGAAACAGTGGATTGAAAGACCACCATTATCTTTTGTTTGAGTATACAGGTTTGTAGATGAAGTCTACTGGAAAGAAAATAATATGTTGCGGGATTGTGCCCAGTAGCTAGAGACATTAAGGGTAACAAGAAAACATTCTACAAATACATTAGAAGCAAGGAAGACCAAGTACAGGGTAGCCCTGTTACTCAATAAGAGGGGAGAGAAATAATAGCAGAAAATGTGGAAATGGCAAAGGTGCTTAATGACTTCTTTGTTTCAGTTTTCACCAAGGTTGATGGTGATTGGACGTCTACCATAGTGAATGCCAGTGAAAATGAGGTAGGATCAGAGGCTAAAATAGGGAAAGAACAAGTTAAAAATTACTTAGACAAATTAGATGTCTCCAAGTCACCAGGTCCTGATTAAATGCATACTAGAATACTCAAGGAGCTGACTGAGGAGATATCTAAGCCATTAGCAATTATCTGAAAATAAAAACAACCCAGGGAATTACAGACCAGTCAGCTTAATTTCTGTATCCAGAAAGATAATGGAGCAAATAATTAAGCAATCAATTTGCAAACATCTAGAAGATAATAAGGGGATGAGTAACAGTCAGCATGGATTTGTCAAAAACAAATCGCGTCAAAACAACCTGATAACTTTCTTTGACAGGGTAACAACCCTTGTGGATATGGGGGAAAGCAGTAGATGTGGTGTAACTTGATTTTAGTAAAGCTTTTGATACTGTCTCGCATGACCTTCTCATAAACAAACTAGGGCACTGTTTCCCAAACTTGGGACACCGTTTGTGTAGGGAAAGCCCCAGGCGGGCCGGGACGGTTTGTTTACCTGCCACGTCTGCAGGTTCCGCCGATCGCGGCTCCCACTGGCCGCAATTCACTACTCCAGGCCAATGGGAGCTGATGGAAGCGGCAGCCAGTACATCCCTCGGCCCACACCGCTTCCAGCAGCTCCCATTGGCCTGGAGTAGCGAATCGTGGCCAGTGGGAGCCGCGATCAGCCGAACCTGCGGACACAGCAGGTAAACAAACCGGCCCGGCTTGCCAAGGTCTTTCCCTACACAAGCGGTGTCCCAAGTTTGGGAAACACTGAATTAGGGAAATGCAACCTAAATGGAGCTACTATAAGATGGGTGAAAAACTGGTTGGAAAACCATTCTCTGAGAGTAGTTATCAGTGGTTCACAGCCATGCTGGAAGGGAATAATGAGTGGGATCCCACAGGGATCAGTTCTCGGTCCGGTTCTGTTCAATATCTTAATCAATAATGGCATAAAGAGTACATTTATGAAGTTTGCAGACGACACCAAGCTGGGAGGAGTTGCTAGTGCTTTGGAGGATAGGATTAAAATTCAAAATGATCTGGACAGACTGGAGAAATGGTCTGAAGTAAACAGGATGAAATTCAACAAGGACAAATGGAAAGTATTTCATTTAGGAAGGAACAAGCAGTTGCACACATACAAAATGGGAAATGACTACTTAGAAAGGAGTACTGCAGAAAGGGATCTGGGGGGTCATAGTGGACCACAAGCTTAATATGAGTCAACAGTGTAACACTGTTTCAAAAAAAGCAAACATCATTCTGGGATGTATTAGCAGGAGTGTTGTAAGCAAGACACGAGAAGTAATTCTTCCGCTCTACTCCACGCTGATCAAGCCCCAGCTGGAGTATTGTATCCAGTTCTGGGTGCCACATTTCAGGAAAGATGTAGACAAATTGGAGTAAGTCCAGAGAAGAGCCACAAAAATGATTAAAGGTCTAGAAAACATGACCTATGAGGGAAGATTGAAAAAACTGTGTTTGTTTAGTCTGGAAAAGAGACAATTGAGAGGGGACATGATAACAGTTTTCAAGTACATAAAAGGTTGTTACAAGGAAGAGGGAGAAAAAGGGATAGGACAAGAAACAACGGGCTTACATTGCACAAGGGAGGTTTAGGTTGGACATTAGGAAAAACTTCCTAACTGTCAAGGTGGCTAAGCACTGGAATAAATTACCTAGGGAGGTTGTGGTATCTCCTTCATTGGAGATTTTTAAGAGCAGGTTAGACAAACACCTGTCAGGAATGGTCTAGATAATACTTAGTCCTGCCATGAGTGCAGCAGACTGGACTAGATGATCTCTCGAGGTCCCTTCCAGTCCTATGATTCTGTGTGTAAACCCATGAATATTTTAGACTGAACCCACAAATGTGGTAATGGCTGACATGGTGGGATAAGTCTGAAAGTCTTCTCATGCAAACTTCAAGTTATCCCATTAAAACAAGATGCAGTGCAGTAATTACTGTTAGAACTGAATAATAAGCATTCTCAGATGGTTTATTTTTGTTAATACAAACTTTTTACTCTATGCTCTGATGAGAAAGTGCTGCCACTACACTGCTTGGTTACATTTTTTTAAACTACGTAATTTCTTTTAAAAAACTCACTGTTTCATCCAGAAACATTACCATAGCTAGAGAGATGAAAACAAAAGGCTGTTGAGACATTGTATCTAATTTTACAGGAGTACTTTTGTGTTCATGCCGTACATTGCAATGACAGAGTTGAAGGAAAGAAACAAGGATCTGACCCAAGGCCTGCTGAAGTCAATTGGAGTCTTTCTATCAATGTCATTAGGATTCAGATCAGGCCCCATATCTGCAGGATTATACACAGCAATTCACAATGTTGTTGTTGTTGTAAATGACAAGAGCTACTGTATGGCCTTCCTTCTAAGAGCCAAATCCTCTGCCCAACACCCAGCCCAATTAACCTCTCACTAGGGCTAAATCTTTCCCACACCCCAGGAAGAGGTGTTTCACAGTCACTCTTCCATCCAAAGGGTTGGAGTAGGTTCCACAGCTGTAGTACTCTATTTATGGGAAAGGACCAGTGACAGGCCAGGACCGATACTCTGGTCCCACTCTTGGATCACCCTACTCCCACCAGTGCATGGAGAGCTTGGCTCTGTGCCATGCCTCTGGAGAGATGTGCTCTGTCAATACAGATCCCCCCAGATCTTGCATCTCAGAATTACACTTGTTCTTCTACCCATGGGCCCTTTGCCCCTGCAGAGATGTAAGCAGGATTTTATCTGCTTAGTGAATGCACCTTAACTCATCAATATACACAATACATGATGGTGTGTATTTGCCATTCATAAGTAAGTCTTTATGTCATCCCCACATTATTACTCTTTCTGTGCATATGTGTGATAAAAACAGAGAGAGGAGAAGGAGAAGAAGGAAACAATTAAGAAACAAAAAGCTAAATGTTAGTCCCAAAGAGAAGGAGATCAGACAATAATGAAAAAAAGCTTTTAGTAATACAGGAGGAAGACAAATTGGTATTTGTATTTAGAGACAAATGACGACAGATTCCCCTAACAGTGACAGAAACCTTGGTAGGAAGATAGGCACTAAAATGAAGGAAGACTCTGTGAAAATGGATGACTAGCATTCTATTGATTTCTTTCCATTTCCTTAGAAATAAAATGATACTAAGACTTAGTTAAGAGCTTCAAGGTTTTTGCTCAATAATTTTAACTTTGATTCAGTAGCCTTACTGGCACTTCTGTTTCTATTTATTACATGCCTAGTCTAACATGGAATTTGTGTTTCTTTCAAGTCCTCGTATTGATTTGTTTCTCACTAAGCTAAGGGAAATGTCACTGGGTTTTTGATGTAGGTTGTCAGAATGCAAACTGTTTTTGTAAGTGAATGTGATGCAAAGTGATATTTAGATGTCAAAAACTAAACCCACTACTATATTTGGGTAATATAGACAGTCAAATTATAGTTAAATATTTTTCTAAGAGAAGGAATAAAAATAGTCCACATTGAGTGAAACATGGGCACGTTCTGTTAACCACAATAGTCATAGTTGAATGCATAAAAAGTTTGTTTGCCAAGACAAGTAGAGGAAAACACAGGGCCTACAGGAAGTAGTGGAATCATCATCTTCTGCCAATATGGTCTAAAAATTTACACTCACTGTAAGCCCAAATCTGCAATTGGTAAATTGGAGCAGACACAAGCCCATTCCTGTAGAACTGGATCTATATAACCTTGTCTTAATAAATCAATCACTAGTTTCTGTTAACACCTTCAAGTCAAATTCTTTGGCTGAACGTTGCAGTAATGTTACCACTCAGTCTGAGGACTGTTTAGATTAGGATTTGACTGGCATCTGAGCCTTACCTTTTGTAATGATTAAGGAACAGCAATTTTTTTAAATGTAGGAGCTTTAGGGTATGACGACATTGCAAGTAGGCACCCACAACTGGTCCATGCCAGCTGACTCAGCCACTCGGGCTGTGGGGCTGTTTAATTGCAGTGCAGATGTTCCAGCTCAGGCTGCAGCCCAAGCTCTGAGACCCTCCCATCTTGCAGGGTCATAAAGCCCGGACCCCAGCTCGAGTCCAGATGTCTACACAGCAATTAAACATCCCCACAGCTGGAGACCTGCGAACCTGAGTCAGCTGGCACAGGCCAGCTGTGGGCTTTTTATTGCAGTGTAGACATACCTGTAGTCCCACATTTCTGGCTGAAGTTCAGCTACCTAAATCTTCATGTAGTTTTAGTTGTAAAATATTTTTTTCTATCTTTAGCTGTCACATAAAAGGGAAATTGTCACTGTGCACATTTAAAGGCAGCCTTCTTCCATGCCACAGCTGACTGCATTTCAGCAAAGGGCAAAGTGATCCCTGAATACACAATTTATAATCACATTGTAAAATTTGCTAAGCACTTTGGCACCTTTAGATAAAAGGAGGTCTATGAATGCTAGGTGTTATAATTATTATTTTAAGGATGATGATCACTTTGCTCCATGAGAGGGCAATCCTACCATGTTAAGTCACTTCAAGTCTAAAAGCCATATAGTGAAAGAATGTGTGCACTCTGCACGTGTGTGGTCTTTCTCTCTCTCTCTGATACACACACACATATACCAGTAACCAGCAGCCTCCATTCAAATATGTTATAAGAATTCTAGTTTCCAGGAACAAAAGAATCAAAGGAATTAAAAAGGAAATAAGGACAATGCTACCCATTAATTTATGAACGACAAATGGATAATAAAGAGACTCTTTGAAATAACTCAATGTGTGCTTGGTATGGACACAATTCCTCTGGCAGTGCAAAGAGGCCATAGAATCAACTTAACCTACTTCATAAGAATTCCCAAATGATGTGAATGAGGCAGGGAAAGTGTGGCATTGCCAGTGCATAGGAAAGATATTGCGAGTAAGGTACTGAATTGGGACTCAAGATAGCCAGTTGCTTATAGAGCATGGTGAATATTATTCAGTGGACAGTAAATTCACAGAAAAATACATTTTCCTGGGCATTGGAACTATTCAGGAATTCAGGTCACATTAGATGAATACTTTTAGCAGTAAAAAATTGAAAAGGTCAAAATGGTTTGTTTCAACTTTTTCATTTCAACTGTTTTATTTCAACCATTTTGAAAGAAAACATTATGATTTTTTATTTCAAAATTGTTAAAAACACAAAAAGGGCCAAGACAACCCAAAATGAAATAGCAAACTGAAATTAATTTCAGATTGACTTGAAAAAATGCAGTTTTGGTTCAAACCAAGCATTATTATTTTTTTTCAGTCAGGCCCCCAAACCAAAATATCAATGATTCACTCAGCTCTAGTTTCTAGTTCTAGATCTGGCATTGGTTAAGTCCTTAATCTCTCTGTACTTAGTTTCTGATCTGTAAAATGGGGATAATAATTCTTCCTTACCAGACAGGAGTGTTGTAAGGTTAAATAAATATGTGTGAGGAGCCCAACCACTATGGTAAGTATATGTAAACAATACCACATAAATCCACAGCTAGAGACAGAGATATTGGTGTGAAGTTCCTGTGAACCCTCAATTCTAAAATGGTTTTTTGGGGCCACAGGCAGCTGAGTGCAATTTAGAGAAGCCATGAAGCTGCTCTAAATTGCACGGGAGGGGACCAAATCATACCCTCCACTGTTCCAAGGATTAAGGAGCTGCAAAAAAGTGTCCCCCTGTACATCAAGTCTTGCACTAAGTGCATCTTGGCAGTGTTGAGCTGTCTGGAGTAGCTCAAGAGTGTGAATACCAACTTCCCGCCTAGTTGGGAGGGTGCCAATCCCTGATACCACAGTGGAGATTACCTTTGCATAGCGTATGTACGCAGCCTGTGAAAAAAGATCAGGATTTGTCCCTACAAAACCAAGATTCTTCTTCTTTTATTATGATGTCATCTTTCACCATTTCTTTTATTTTATTGGGGTGGTGGGGGCACCAGTTAGTTCTTGCAGGGAACAGGTATAGTAAATGCTTTTGGAATCACTTCTAGTAAGGGCAGAGTGGATGATTTACCAAGAAAAGTTTTAAACCCCTATTCAGTAAGGTTCTTAAGCACAAAACCTAACTTCAAGCACAAGACTACTCGTGTGCTTCAAGTTAGCATATGCTTCAGTACTTTGCTGATTTAGGGCCTCCATTGCCAAAGACTCCACTATTGTCATTGTTTCCTTAGAAATATACATTTTCTCACTAGGGAGCAGTGGTAAACTAAAGCTGCTCTACTTTACACGAGGGATTAGCCTGGCACTGAACAGCATCCAGGGTTGGAGAGAGGGCACAAAAGTGGCTCTATGTCACCTCTGCACTATCTCTGTTTTCTGAACTGCATCAAGCACAGCTTCAGTGCAGGTCAGAGTCTGGGCTTTTATTTGGCAAAGTAAATTTGTTTCTTCATAATGGAATGGATTTAAATCAGCCCCTGATAGAAGGCAGCTCCAATTATCCAAGCTCTCCACCATTCAAAGCAAATCCACAGATTGAGACTTTGCAGACACTAGTGGGAGCAAAAAGACTTCTCTTGGTAGTGGGAGCAAAAAAGGCCTCCCTTGGTTTTCTGCACACAAGAACTCAAAACATTGTTGATGCAATTGGTCAAATTTCCATCATCAGGGCTCTAGCTATCTTCCCTCCCATTTCATCTATTGCACAGCATTCACATATCAACATGAAGATGAAGCCAAAGGAGATAGCAGCTAAGGGCCATCCTATGAATAATTGAGGATAAAAGATCATAAAAGGATATACTTAATGGAGTTAGACCTATCAGAGAAACAGAAGATTTCCCCTCGTAGCCCTCTGGAAATATGATTCTGTTGACCTTAGATGGTGGACTTTCAGAACAGTTCCTTTTTCCTGGAAGGAGAGAGATGTCCCAACCTCACTCTGGAGGAGATGGTAGTTAATAAAGACATAGGCAAAATTTCAAAATACTCATTCTTCAGTGAAAAATCACTTGGGGCTTAGGTTTGTTATAAATGCAAGTCATGTTCCCTCTAATATTATGTTAAGGTTTACAGTTCTCTCACTTAACTTGGACAAAGTCTGGATCAAGTCTTAGAAGGAAACTTGGAGAAATCTGACATTTTCAGATAAGTTTCATTTTATTGAAAGCAAAATTGAGGGGCATGAAACCAATATGATCCAAACCTGTCTGAGTCCAAAACTCAATGTAAACATCAGGAGGTGGAAATCCAGAGTACTACATCACTGCTAACCAAAACTACTCCATTTTATACAACTGTAGTTTTCCAGCACTCTGTGTTTTCCATTGAGTTCTAAAGAGATAGTCATATCTCAGATATACAAGGCATCTTACATCATCCACTATACTCCTGTGCTAGTGGCACTAGAACGGATTATGGAACACAATTTATCCTAAAACAGAACACACTGAGCTTGATTCCAATCTCTCTTGCACTGCTGTAACGCCATTGTCTGCAGGGGAATGACGTCTATCTGGAGCCGATCATAATTTCTTCCCTCCCCCCCCAGACACACACACACACAGAGAAGATTTCAACAAAAAAATAAATTAAAAAACATCAATGGAAAAATTTCCACTGACTCGATAAAGAGTCATACTGGTATAATGGGTATTAGAAACAAGCCCACTGATCGCTTACAGTTTCTTTATACTGCTAAAATAAATATTTAATTCCAATTCATACCCTTTATCACAAATGGCTTCATTTATTTTTAATCCCCCTTTAAGCAGCCATTCTAGTGTATTACTACCATACAGATGAAGATGCCCTTCTATTATACGCAGCACTGTTACTGCCCCACGTGCATACCAACTAGCAAGGGAGGTGTGCTAAGAGGACCTCCAGCATTTAGTCATTGTAAAGTAAACCTTCTGGTTAAATAGATAAATCATTAATTGGCGCCTCGTATGTTCTTCAAGCAGTAAATTAGGTGCAAAGGTTAATTTATCTGTGATTTTATATATTATAGTTTTGTGACACTGTTCTATTATTATTGTAATCTCACCAAGGCATATAAATTTCTAGTGGTCTCAAGAATATCTAAGCCTACCAGCTTCATCTGATCATCATAATTCCTGTCTGCCACCACAAACATAAGATCACTGAAAATGAAATGTTCCACTTCATTTGACCTTTTCTTGTAGAAATATATTAAACATGTATAAAAATTGTACATGTTCTTTCATTGATTTCAGAATGTATTCAACCTGAAAGCAACAGAACATGGATTTCAAGAGCTGTCAGACACTCAATTTACTGCAGTTCTGGGTACTAAAATGTGCAGGGCTCAAAGAACATCAAAAACAAAGCTACAGTTACATGCTCAGAATACAGAGGACCCACAGGAGAATTGCAGTGTTTGCCAGCAGGTTTCCCAAGTCTGAACTTTTCTTTATTTGTGCATTTGCTATGCATCCTACTGGAGTAAAAAATATTGTTTCTCTCTCTCTCTCCCCTAAATACTAGACTATCTATCCGTATGTTGAGCTTATTTCTATATTAATTAATGTAGTTGTTCCAATAGTTAAACCTGCATTTGTTTTGTTCATCTCTCTCTCTCTCTCTCTGTGTACACATACACACACAGACACACGCATGCATATATCGATATTAATATTTATATTCGCTAACAAGCACACAGGCAATCATTATGGTATTGATTTTGCAAACATTTAGTTATAAGCTTAACTTTAAATACACAAGTAGACTTATTGACTTCAATACTCAGATGTTTAAAATTAAGTGTGTGTGCAGTGTTTTCCCTTCTTCTCATATCAGTATCCTTTTCTGATCCAAAAGCATCACCCGTTTTCCAACCAGTAGCAGATGCCTGGGCCTTGCAGATCAGGTTCTCAGTGGAGGTAAAATCAATTATAAGCAGCCTGGGTATATTCTACATGTAACTTGTTTTATTTGTACCTAAACATCAGACCTGGAAGAGAAATGGTCAAACGGCATGCAGGCCATCCTTTCTTTCAAGGATCTCAGCCCAACATTAATGCCCAGTTCCCATGAAACAACTCTGCTACCAGAATTTACTCTAATCAGAGACCAAGGCAGAAAGCAAAGTACCCTGCTGCTTGATCATCTGCCTCTCCGAAAGCTGCTTCTACACAGATCTGTGCATAAGAAGAAGAAAAAAAACACCACCGCAGCATATCTCCCTAAGAATTAACAATTTTTCCACTAAAGAAAAAGAACTTGGAAGACTTCATAACAGTGCTACTTGGTAACACCTGCTGTAACATGTGTTTACAGGATTGTGGCCCTAAATAAATAGGCATTCAAAATTCAGTTGGAAAGATACTTTTTCCAGTAGGCTTAATGATTTATCATTATAATCATCATTTATCTTATTGCAGTAGCACCTATAATCTCCAATAAGCACTTAGACACACAATTCTCATTGATGTTAATGAGTCAGGTAGTTAAACCCTCATATGCTTTTACAAAGGTTCTGTACCTTTTACTAAGGAATATTGATTAAACTTACATTTTAACCATATTTTTCATAAACTGGATCTTTTAAATAACCTGAACACTTGGTGTGCTATCCAGATGAAGTGTCAGATATATTAACAGGCATGCAACTTTAATTTCTTACACGAGACATTTCTCTTACATTCTGTGACCATGATTCTGCCCTGTTATAAACACTTACTCACACAAGTAGTCCTATTGACTCCAGTGGAGTGCTCCCTGAGTAAGTTTGCAGACTCTGTCCCTGAGTATAGTAGCTTGCAATAAGGCTTTTGTATGCAGAACATGCCAGACTTCCTTGTAGGAGCAGTTTCATTGACTTCTTTACTTATTTATTTAAGGGGATAAATGGACAATGAGCGAAAGAACCATCAAATACTCCAGGTGTTCAGTAATAAGTAAAGCCTTCATGAAGAATATATGGTTTCACACTTTAACACTCTAGCAACATACAGAGCTCTTGCTTATATTAAATTAAGTAAACTGTGTGCTTGCTCTGAACAAGGGAAAAAATAAATGACGCTAAAGAAAGGGCCTTTGACACTCAAAAAAGCCAATGATCAATGCCACTCTCCTTCCCACTCCCACGCCAAATCAGTTTTTGATTAAGCATCTAAATGAATCCCAGCTTTCACTAACAAAGGAAGGAAAAGTGAGTGTGCAATCCCTTTTCATTGTGGAGCAGCAGTACATAGCCTCCATAATGAAAGCTGATTGCTAGCCTTGAAACATACCACATTGATTTCTCTTAAAAGTCTTTGACTAAATATAGTTCCCCCGTAACTGCCCCAAACCAATTTTTAGGAACCTAAAGGCCTGTGAGATCCCAGATTTTGTAGAAACCTGACTGATTCTTCAATCATGGCACCAGGGGATCTTCCTGCTTCTTTGAGTACTAAACAAAAATGCTATAAGCTCCTCTTCAGTTTCCCGCAGCAGAAACTGATTCTCTTCTAAACCACCAGTGAATCTCCTGACCCAAAATGGGAAATGCTCATCTGCTGATGCCAGCAAACAGTGGCATAGAAAGGGGGAGGAAAACTAGGGGGCTTGGCATCCCACCTTCAATAGCAGCAATGTTTCTCAGAAAGGAGGCGGCTAGAGGAAGGTTTGCACTTCAGTGGTGAGAAAGACCAAGAAGGAATCATTGGGGGAGGGGGAACAGGAAATGAGAGAGGAAGATGGGAGAGAATAATGGAATACAGGCAATGGTTTAAGTATACCGAAACAGCACAGGAACCTTAGTGCACACCAGGGATAGGCATTCTGCTCCATCTATTAGGAGATGTAGATTGGTTCCCCCCAGCAGAATGGTTTTGCTGCCCATTTCAGATTTCAATGGCAGAATTTGATCTTAGAAACAGAAATACTCCAATCATAATAGCCATTGGGGTTCCCTCTGAGACCTCTTCCCATCAGCATCCCAAGAACTCAATTCTATAGGGCATACCACACATCCCTAGTTACACAGCAAACCTTTTTCTTCATATATATGTAGACAATATGTTGCTATACATTGCATCACATGTTTTGGGATTGGCTTGTTACTTTGAATAAACCAATCCATGTACAGCACACTCTGTCTATGGACTGTCCATGCATGACTTACTCTTTACCTCTTAGCTAGTACAGACATTTTGTTTCCATCCCACTGATCTATTTACCTCCCTAATTTGGTCTCCTCTCCCATGTCCAGTTACTCATGTCCAGGGCCCTACCAAATTCACCGCCATGAAAAATGCATCACGGACCGTGAAATCTGATCTCCTCCTATGAAATTTGGTCTTTGTTGTGCATTTACACCTTATAGTATACAGATTTCACGGAGGGAGACCAGTGTTTCTCAAATTGGGAATTGCAGTGGGGTCACAAGGTTATTTTAGGGGTGGTCAGTATTGCCACCATTATTTCTGCGCTGCCTTCAGAGCTGGGTGGCTGGAAATCGACGGCTGTTGGCCAGGTGCCCAGAACTGAAGGCATCACCCCACCAGCAGCAACACAGAAGAAGGGTGGCAATACTATACCATGCCACCCTTACTTCTGCACTGCTGCCTTCAGAGCTGGGCAGCCACAGAGTAGTGGCTGCTGAGGGCCCAGCTCTGCAGACAGCAACGCAGAAGTAAGGGTGGCAATACTATACCATGCAATCCTTACTTCTGTGCTGCTGAAGGCGGCTCTGCCTTCAGAGTTGGGATCCTGGCCAGCAGCCTTTGCTCTCCAGCTGCAAAGCTCTGAAGCCAGGGCTGCTGCCTGCAGCAGCACAGAAGTAAAGGTAGCAGAACCACAACTCCCATTACAATAACCTTCTGACCCCCCCACAACTTCTTTTCAGGTCAGGACCCTTACAATTACAACATTGTAAAATGTCAGATTTAAATAGATGAAATCATGAAATTTACAATTTTTAAAATCATATGACCATGAAATTGACCAAAGTGAACCATGAATTGGATGGGGCTGCCAGGCTTTAGGATACCAAGACAGTAAAATTTTGGCATGATCCAAATCATGTTAAAGTTGATGGAAAGACTGCAGTTGACCTCACTGGACTTTGGGTCAGTTCCTTAAGGAGTATCAATCTAAAGTGTTAGTGAGAGGCCTCAGAAACACTCCTCTTTCTCATCCAAGCATGTAACTGTGAGTTTTAAAATGCTTTACATTAGAACAGCTGAGGTTTGGGATCTGTTAGGGGTAATTGTATTCCATGAGGAATACTTGTGGTCACTAAAATGCTTTATGTTCTACTTTCAAAGCATTCACCATAATCCATTGATTTCATATTATTATTAATAAATAATAATAACTGTGTGTGTGTGTGCACTAACATGTGCAAGAGAAAGAGAAATCATTACTGATGGTTTGGATAGGGTTCGGAATAATCTGAATGGTTAAAAAGAGTGCCTGGCTATTCATTGTCTAATTTCCATAATTACTCCCAGAATTTTAATTTTTGATGAAGAAAAAAAGCCATTATCTCATTCAAATCAGTATTTACCATTAAATTTACCAGTAACTTAATTTGTAATGACAGGCCTCAGATGAAATTAGAAATTATGAATTATTCATGACGAGGTCTAGTAGTTACATTATTTCTTCTTGTGTGAAGCTTTAGTGTGTCAGACCAAAAGTTTTTCTGGCAGGGAGTAAATGCTTCAAAACCCTCTCTAGAGAACAAAATGTAGCTGTCACATTGAAGATAATGCATTTAATCTCTTTGTTACATTACAGCAATTTTAATAAGCTTTATTGTGCAGTTCTTTGTATAGCAAACCTGCAAAAAAGCCTATTAATTTACTAAGCAAGTAGCATGATGGTCTACACATTTTTGGTCCACTTCAAAATTTGGTTAGAAATATTCAAAGGCAGCAATAAATTCCTTTCATAAAAGTAGGCATAAACACACCAAGCACATCAGTCATTTCTCAAAGGAAAAATGACAGCTATTTTCTAATCTTAACTGATTTAAATTTGAATTTTGGAATCAAATTAAATATGGTTTTTATCTTCCCATTGTAAATCTTTCTTCACTAAAGAGTTGTCATGGTGGCATCTTGGCTCATAACATTTTGTTGTGCCCACCTTGAAGTGTGATGTGATATATTGCAAACACATAACCCTCCAGAAGAGAGCCGCACTTTTCTGAGAACGTGTTACTTCCTATTGGGAATGCTTAGTGATCCTTTAAAATGTGCACATGCATTTTGGAGTTCACAACTGAATAACAGTTGCAACACTGGGTACAGTTATTAAAACATGTATATTTCAACTGAATGAAGCTCCTCTCTGACCTCTCCTTTCTCCTCTAACTACCTAATTGCAAGTACAAGTCCTACTGGGCTAGATGCTACATTTGCTCATGCTTACTAGTACTTTACATCATGAGTTATCCCATAAGGGACCACTTGATTAGTAAGGTGCTACTCAATAGGAGTATAACTATAAGAACCTGGCCCACAATAAGCAAGTATTCCGATTTATATCAACCAATTATTTTGTAGGTGAAAAAGTTCAAATTGCACCTCCAAAGGGGGAGACCAGACCAATGTTCTTCCAAAAAAAATATAACCCCCAAAACATGGGGCTGAACGGAGAAATCATGTAGCTGGATTCCTGTTTTATTTAACTTCTTACCATTTTTTTTTCTGTTAAGTGAGCAAATATTGGATTAATTGTAACAGGGTACTATAAGGTCTACATGGTACACAGCACTTTTCATGGAATATCCCCTCTATTAGAAGTGCACATATAGCTGGAATCACAATGTGTCTAAGGGTATGTGTACACTACAAGAGTAGTTCGATTTTACTTAAATCGAATTTGTGGAACCGATATTACAAAGTCGAACGTGTGTATCCACACTAAGGAGAGTAATTAGACTTTGTGAGTCCACACTAACGGGGCAAGCGTCGACATTGGAAGCGGTGCACTGTGGGCAGCTATCCCACAGTTCCCGCAGTCCCCGCTGCCCATTGGAATTCTGGGTCAAGCCCCCAATGCCTGCTGGGGCAAAAAATGTGTCGAGGGTGGTTTTGGGCAACCGTCACTCCTGCCCTCCCTCCCTGAAAGCGCCGGTGGGCAATCACTTTGTGCACTTTTCTGGTGAGTGACAGCGCGGACGCCACAGCACTGTGAGCATGGAGCCCACTGCGACCATCGCTGCAGTTATGGCCATTGTCAACACCTCGCATCTTATCATCCACCTTTTTCAGAGTCAGATGCTGAGAAATCGGGTGAGGAGGCTACGGCAGCGCGGTGAGGACATTAAGTCTGAGAGGGGCACAGACCTCTCACAAAACACGGGACCCCGCGCCATGAACATCATGGTGGCAATGGGTCATGTTGATGCTGTGGAACGGTGATTCTGGGCCCGGGAAACAAGCATGGACTGGTGGGACCGCATAGTGCTGCAGGTCTGGAATGAATCACAGTGGCTGCGAATCTTTTGGATGCGTAAGGGAACTTTCCTGGAACTCTGTGAGTTGCTGTCCCCTGCCCTGAAGTGCAAGGGCACCCGGATGCGAGCAGCCCTGACTGTCCAGAAGCGAGTGACCATAGCCCTCTGGAAGCTTGCAACGCCAGATACCAGTCAGTCGCGAACCACTTTGGCGTGGACAAATCTACCATGGGGGTTGCTGTGATGCAAGTAGCCAACGGAATCGTTGAGCTACTGCTGTCAAAGGTAGTGACCCTGGGAAACGTGCAGGTCATCATAGATGGCTTCTCCGCGATGGGATTCCCAAACTGCCGTGGGGCTATAGATGGAACTCACATCCCTATCCTGGGACCGGACCACCAGGCCAGCCAGTACATTAACAGAAAGGGCTATTTTTCAATGGTGCTGCAAGCACTGGTGGACCATAGGGGACGTTTTACAAACATCAATGTTGGATGGCTGGACAAGGTTCATGACACTCGTGTTTTCAGGAACTCTGGTCTGTTTAGACGGCTGCAGGAAGGTATTTACTTCCCGGACCACAAAATAACTGTTGGGGATGTGGAGATGCCTATAGTGATCCTTGGGGACCCAGCCTACCCGCTAATGCCTTGGCTCATGAAGCCCTATACAGGCGCCCTGGACACTGAAAAGAACACTTCAACTACTGTCTGAGCAAGTGCAGAATGGTGGTGGAGTGCGCTTTTGGATGTCTCAAGGGGAGATGGAGAAGCTTACTGACTCGCTCTGATCTCAGCAAAACCAATATCCCCATTGTTATTGCAGCTTGCTGTGTGCTCCACAATCTCTGTGAGAGCAAGGGGGAGACCTTTATGGCAGGGTGGGAGGTTGAGGCAAATAGCCTGGCTGCTGATTACACCCAGCCAGACAGCCATGTGATTAGACGAGCCCAGCAGGACGCGCTATGCATCCAGAAGGCTTTGAAAGCTAGGTTCCTCAGTGAGCAGGGTAACCTGTGACTATTAAGTTTGTTTAAAGAGAAGCTGAACCTGCCTCCATTTCTTTACCCACTTAATGTTGACTATCCTCTGCAGTTACATACCCCGTTCACCCCTTTCCCCCCCTTCTAACACACGTTTAAAAATAAAATAAATGGAACTTTGTTAATTAACACCGTTTTCTTTATTACAGATTTCACGGTAAAGTGTTGAAACTGGGATGCAAACGGTGGTGGGGAGCGGGTGTAGTGATGGAAAGAACGCTTCTAAACTCGAGGAATGACAGGCTCCTGCTCCTAGAGCGGTCCGCAGTGGTGGACTGGTTGTTTCAACGGAGCCTGCCACCCCCTCCTTTTCGGGACTCTGTGTGTGGGGGCTATGTGACTTTGTGGTGGGGGAGGATGGTTACAGATCCCCTGCTGCGTGGCTCTGTGATCCAGGCTAAGGACCGCTGCATAAGATCTCTAACCGCACTCCCCTGCCACAAAGTCATATAGCTCCCCCTCTCCCCCCCAAAGAACATGAAAACTACCTCCCAGACTGACCAGGGTGCCTAGTGACTGCAATGTGTATGTGACCTTCTGCTGAACCTGCCCCCGTGTCTGTACCCTGGTAAAGGTGACTGTCCTCTCCAATTACCAACCCCCTTCTCCCCCTTCAAACACACTCTCCTCTAAAAGAACATGACGAAAACAGTAATTAACAGAAATGTATGCTTTATTAGCAACTACACAGTTAGGGGATGAAACTGGGATGCGGGCTTGGGTGAGGCGAGAAGGAAAGGACTTATCAAATTTTTGGGAATGAGAGCCTTCTGGTACTTGAGCAGTCTGCAGGGGTGCAGACAGTTTTCACGGCCCCTGCCGCCCCTCCTTCTTGGGACTTTGGGTGAGGGGGGTATGGGACTTTGTGGCGGGGGAGGGCGGTTAGAGATAGACTGCAGTGGGGCTCTGTCCTCCTGTCGCTGGTCCTGCAGAACATCCACAAGGTGCCGGAGCGTGTCCGGTTGCTCCCTCATTAGTGCAAGCAGCGTTTGAGTTGCCTGCTGGTCTTCCTGCCGCCACCTCTCCTCCTGTTCGCTGTGCGATCGCTGGTATTGCGACATGTTCTCCCTCCACAGGGTCTGCTGTGCCGCCTCGGCTCGGGAGCAGCCCATAAGCTCTGAGAACATGT
This sequence comes from Trachemys scripta elegans, assembly GCF_013100865.1. Classification (NCBI taxonomy): domain Eukaryota; kingdom Metazoa; phylum Chordata; order Testudines; family Emydidae; genus Trachemys; species Trachemys scripta. Next base: position 46,439,919 of record NC_048308.1, read on the forward strand.
CGTTCTGTGTCCTTTTCTTTCTCCACCTAATCTGAGCCAGCCTCTGGGAGGGGAATGCCAGGGTAGGTCGGGAGACATTCGCAGCTGTGGGATGGGAAAAAGGAGTGAATTCCTCACAAAGATATATTTTTGTGAACAATGAACATAGTCTTTCTCTGTGAAGAAGACCATGCACAGCACCTATCACATGCGCACTCAGGACAAGGTCAAATTTTCGGCCTTCGCATTCAGTGCCTGGGGTCTTGCAGTGGAGATCAGACAAGTGGGGCAGGACAGCAGAATTCGGGTAGCAGGCTGACATGGTAAGCCGTAGACTTTTGGCTGCTTAAAACTTAGTTTATAGCAGTGCCCTCCTTTCACGTTCAAAGCAATGCTCCTAGCGTTGGCTAGTTCCTGCTGCTGGCAATCCGGCAAGCATGAACTCTGCCCCTGTCCCACCCCCTCACGACTGTCCCCTGGAAGGATCCCCGTATGCTGCCCCTGTCCCGCCTCCACCACATGGCTGTAAACTGCCGGTTACAGTTATGTAAAGGAACAGGAAAGCATTCCCAATACTAACATTCCCCTAATTCAAAGCAGGTGACCTAAGCGACATCACTCTGATGAGGATTTCTGACACAGAGAAAGACCGCATGCTGCGTGAATGCCAGCAAAAACCAGGGCCGTATGCGGCCATGCTCTGTGAGGCAATGATCCCAGAGTACTTGATGATAGCCTGGTGCAGAAAAGTTTCCTACCACGGAGGACGCAATAAGGCCGCTCTCCCCAGGAACCTCATGCAAAGGCTATCCAATTACCCCAGGAGAGCTTTGTGGAGATATCCCATGAGGATTTCAGCTCTATCCCCGGACATATAGACCTTATTTTCCAGTAGCTGCACTGGCAAGGACTAAAAAGTAGAGCGCCTAGGGAAAACTAATCATGAAAAACCCATTGTTAATATTCCTGTTCTGTTCAAAATAAATGTTTACATGTTTAAAACACTAATCCTTCCCCTGATTCAGGGTCTGGGTTAACGCCTGGGGAGGGTTGGTAGGGGATCTCCGTGAGGGTGATGAAGAGATCCTGGCTGTCGGGGAAATCAGCTTTGTAAGTGCTGTCGAACTGCCTCGTCCTCCTCATCTCCTTCCTCATCTTCCCCATCCGCTAACATCTCCAAGGAAGCGGCCATCAACAATATCCATTTGAAAGCTAGGTTCAGAGTCCGCGGTCAGTGGTGGGGTAGTGGTGGCGGCCGCACCTAGAATGGAATGCAGTGCCTCGTAGAAACGGCATGTCTAGGGCTGGGATCCAGAGCGTCCGTTTGACTCTTTGGTCTTCTGGTACCCTTGTCTCAGCTCCTTGATTTTCATGCGGCACTGCGTTGCATCCCGGCTGTATCCTCTCTCCGTCATGGCTTTGGAGATCTTCTCGTAGATCTTCGCATTCCGTTTTTTTGATCGCAGCTCCGAAAGCACGGACTCATCGCCCCACACAGCGATCAGATCCAAGACTTCCCAATCAGTCCATACTGGTGCCCTCTTTCTATTCAGCGATTGCATGGTCACCTCTGTTGGAGAGCTCTGCATTGTTGCCAGTGCTGCTGAGCTCGCCACGATGTCCAAACAGGAAATGAGATTCAAATTGGCCAGACAGGAAAAGGAATTCAAATTTTCCCGGGGCTTTTCCTGTGTGGCTGGTCAGAGCATCCAAGCTTGGACTGCTGTCCAGAGTGTCAACAGAGTGGTGCACTGTGGGATAGCTCCCGGAGCTATTACCGTCGAATTCCATCCACACCTACCCTAATTCGACATGGCCATGTCGAATTTAGCACTACTCCCCTCGTCGGGGAGGAGTTCAGAAATCGAATTAAAGAGACCTCTATGTCGAACTAAATAGCTTCGTTGTGTGGGTGCAGGGTTAATTCGATTTAACGCTGTTAAATTTGACATAACCTCCTAGTGTAGACCAGGCCTTAGACATACTGGAGAGCGTCTGTTTTGTGAAGGAGAGTATGCAAGGTTCAGATATTTCTGTCAATGAACTGCTGCTATTGTCTGTTCTTATTTTAAATGTAATTCTATATCAACTCTAAAAGCACCATATTATAACAACATTCAACCTCTCATCACAAAGTAGATGTTCTGGATCTCATTAAATTGCGCTATCTCAACCATTTTTAGTCTCGGGGGGTGACACATCTGGGATAAAACACTAAAATTTAATAAGAGCCTGACAAGATGAAATGGGGCAAGATATTGCTGTGACCTGAGGTCTAGCAGCAAAATCTCCATGACAAACTGATATCAACTCCATGTATGTTCTAAAATGACAATGAATTAATGGAGTACGCGAGTGGAATGATTGTGGGAGAAATCTAAAAAATACCATCTAACAAACAGCAAACAGCATGGAGATTAGCTCTGTTTGCTTAGCTCAAAATAAAGATGGAAAATACCTAGTCAATAACTATACCAGAATACCCGACTATTTCAAAATCATTTGGCATATTTTGGAGTTTTCCTATGTGTTCAGTTTTTTATTACAATATTATGCGAATACTTCACTTCTTCCTTCCTCTAGTTTCAAAATATGCTGAATAGCAGCCTCTGATACATGGACAAAAAACAGCAATTAAAGCTAAAAACAGTTACACAGAGGCTTTGCCTCAGTCATCAGCCCCAGACCCCCATTCAGCATCCACCACCCTCCCTGGAACAGCCTGGGTAGACAGATGAGCCTTGCAGAATTCCCTAATTAGCAGCAAATCCAGGTTGTGGTAAATTAAAAGGAAGAGTAAATTCAATATATAGGGACCTTTAATATTCTTCTGGCAGCTTATCTCTAGTATAGGCCCAAGTAAGGACAGCACTTAAGTGTGTGGTTAAATCCATTTCAATTTAGGAAATTCATGATGTGTGCACTCAAATCCTATGTCCTGAATAGGGATTCTTTGCTGAATCAGGGCCTTAAAATAATAAATAATATTATTCTTATTATTAACAACAAACAATAACAATACCTAACTCAGGTGTAGCACCTGTCATCAGTAAATCTCAAATCACATTACAAAGGAAGTCAGTATCATTATTCCTATTTTAAAGATGGAGAAACTGGCACCAAATGGTGAAGTGATTTGTTGAAGGTCACCCAGCAGTCCCAGTCCCAGGCCAGTAGTCTAGCCACTAGGCAATACTTCCTCCCCAAGGGAATACTAGGTTGAGTGTTCCTGTTGCTCATAGCTATTTTCCTACCTTTATCTCTAACACAAAAATATAAATAATAAAAATAACCCACTAATACATCCATTGTAGATATCCAAGTACTTATTGAGAAGGGAGAAAAATATATCAAATAATTGAGAACATAAATCTTACCACGTTCAGTGACTTACATAAAATCAGCAAATCTAGTCCAGTCCAATAAAGAATTGATTTGATCATTAATCCTTATATGCTATCTGCAAGATTATTACTAAAAATCACCAATAAAGACCACACGAGGCTAGGGATTGAGGCTTCCCAATTATTCATAGTCTCCAAATGGCTAATAAACTGTGCCCAGTTAAAGATAATCCAATCTATGTCCTACAGAAGTAGTTTTTGTTGTGAGAATATCCCAAAAATCCGTAAAGCATTTTTGACAGGAACAAGCTTCTAAAAAGCTGTGGTGCTTCTACTAAAATCTTAGCCCAGAGTAATAAAAAAGCCTGCAGGTTTAATGGGTACAGTGCAGATGCATTAACTAAAACAATACTATCCAACTCCAACCATGCAAACATAGGAATATGATTTTGGGGAGAGCTACACCTGTCATTCAAAGAATAGGGGCCTGATTCTGATCAATATTACACCAATGTGTCTAGGGGTAACATTCAGTTAAATCAGTGGAAAACAAGTGCAAGTGAGATCAGGATCAAGTCTTATGTCTATTTACCTCTGTCTAAATACCAGGATTTTTTTTTAACAGTCTTATCCCTTACATTGCAAAGAGATCTAGGAAATCACTCTCTAAAGGTCTATTGGGGCTTTTAAGCTTCAGTGTGTATGTTTGACATTTTGTGTGTCTTGTTGGGGAGGGAAAGGGCCCAGGAGCCCTGGGCATTATGCCAGTGTCATGGGAGTGCTAAGGGAGCACACACTGAACAGCAGCCACTGGTACTCCTGGAGTATATTGCACCACGCATTGCCTGCCCTCCTCCCCCAATCCAGTGTCTGACCTGCAGCAGGTACAGAAAGTTGAAAGGGCCCTGGCACTTCTCCCTGCAACCCTGTGTAGAATCTAGCCTTTGTCCACCAGGAGCGTTAGGGGCAAGGCTGGGGTTAGCACTCACGTTTACACAAGGAGGAAGAACTCTTCATGCCCTTAGATGCAAAGGAAAACCTGGCCCTATACTCAGTATACAGACAATTACCAACATCTTTTTTCCCCCATATTTGCCAAAAGAATCTGGCAATGAATTTACTATTTTATAGGTAGAGTGGAATCTGCTAATTAGATGAAATTCAGCCTTCTCCTTCTCTCACCTCTACAAAACTAGAATAAAAGGATTCTGTACAAAGGGGTTGAGAGAAAAGGAATTCAGCCTACGCCCATAGGTAGCACAACCGACTCCACATTCACTGTTCCAATCGCTGTGCTAGATTACAGATTATCCCCACACTGCACTGCTGTCATGGAGGTACCCAGGCACAGGATACACATACAGACAAATCCATTGGAAAGAAAAGAAATCACAAAAAAAGGAGCAGCTTCATTCTCCAAAAGTTCAGAGCTCTGCTGATTTGCAGTTGTTGCCAATTGTGTGTGTAAATTATCTGCATAATCTGAAATTATTCTATTACACTTCTGAAAAACTCTGTCTGATAAACTTTAGGATAGTGTTCCCCAACATTTTGGAAGCTGAGCTCCTCTTCAAGAAAGTGAACTCAATCCCTCCCCTACCCACACACACAAAAGCTGGTGCCGATATTCATAATATGCGCTGTCCTCTCCTTTCTTAGGGTATGTCTACACTTAAAATGCTACAGCTGTGGTGCTTCAGCATAGACACTACATATACCAATGGGAGAGGTTTTCATGTCAGCATAGGTAATCCACCTCCCTGAGAAGCAGTAGCTAGGTCGATGGAAGAATTCTTCCATTGACGTAGCAGTGTCTACACCAGGGTTTAGTTGGCTTGACTATGCCACTACATGATGTGGATTTTTCACACCTCTGAGCAACACAGTTAAGCCAACTAAATTTTCTAGCACGAACCAGGCCTTACATGCTTGAATGAGCACTGAAATAGTTATCAATGTTGATATTGAAAGTATTATCGGCATCTGCATTAGCACCCATTAAAATGAATGGTGCATTGACAGAACTATTGTTTTAGATTCTCTGAGAACTCATTGTTGCATTGGTTACACTAACCACTGAAAGTATCCTTCACAACCATAACAGTAGTAACTTACTTATAAAATTTAATGCTGAGATTTGGGAGAGCAATCAAGATGTCTGTTTGAGCTTAAACTCAAAAAGGAAGCTTACAAGAGGTGGAAATTTGGACAGATGACTTGGGTGGAGTATAAAAATATTGCTAGAGCATGCAGGGGTGTAATCAGGAAGGCCAAGGCACAATTGGAGTTGCAGCTAGCAAGGGATGTGAAGGGTAACAAGAAGAGTTTCTACAGGTATGTTAGCAACAAGAAGGTGGTCAAGGAAAGTGTGGGACCCTTACTGAATGAGGGAGGCAACATAGTGATAGATGATATGGAAAAAGCTGAAGTACTCAATGCTTTTTTCCCCTCAGTTTTCACAGACAAGGTCAGCTCCCAGACTGCTGCATTGGGCAACACAGTATGGGGAGGAGGTGAGTGAAAGAACAGGTATTTAGAAAATAACTATTTAGAAAATCTGAATGTGCACCACAAGTCCATGGGTCCAGATATAATGCATCCAAGGGTGCTGAGGAAGTTGGCTGATGTGATTGCAGATCCATTGCCCATTATCTTTGAAAATTCATGGGAATCGGGGGAGGTCCCGGACGACTGGGGAAAGGCAAATATAATGCCCATATTTAAACAAGGGAAGAAAGAGAACCCGGGGAAATACAGACCGGTCAGCCTCACTTGAGTCCCCAGCAAAATCATGGAGCAGGTACTCAAGGAATCGATTTTGAAGCACCTGGAGGAGAGGAAGGTGATCAGGAACAGTCAATATGGATTCACCAAGGGCAAGTCATGCCTGACCAACCTGATTGCCTTCTATGATGAGATATCTGTAGATATGGGGAAAGCAGTGGACGTGATATATCTTGACTTTAGCAAAGCTTTTGATACGGTCTCCCACAGTATTCTTGCCAGCAAATTAAAGAAGTATGGATTGGATGAATGGACTATAAGGTGGATAGAAAGCTGGCTAGATTGTCAGGCTCAACGGAGAGTGAACAATGGCTCGATGTCTAGCTGGCAGCCAGTATCAAGTGGAGTGCCCCAGGGGTTGGTCCTGGGGCCGGTTTTGTTCAACATCTTTATTAATGATCTGGATGATGGGATTAATTGCACCCTCAGCAAGTTCGCAGATGACACTAAGTTGGGGCAGAGGTAGATACGCTGGGGGGTAGGGATAGGGTCTAGAGTCACCTAGACAAATTGGAGGGTTGGGCCAAAAGAAATCTGATGAGGTTCAACAAGGACAAGTGCAGAGTCCTGCACTTAGGAAGAAAGAATCCCATGCACCGCTACAGGCTGGGGACCAATTGGCTAAACAGCAGTTCTGCAGAAAAGAACCTGGGGATTACAGTGGATGAGAAGCTGGATATGAATATGAGTCAACAGTGTGCCTTTGTTGTCAAGAAGACCAATAGCATATTGGGCTGTATTAGTAGGAGCATTGCCAGCAGATTGAGGGAAGTGATTATTCCCTTCTATTTGACACTGGTGAGGCCACACCTGGAGTATTACATCCAGTTTTGGTCCCCACACTATGGAAGGGATGTAGACAAATTGGAGAGAGTCCAACAGAGAGCAACGAAAATGATTAGGGGGCTGAAGCACATGACTTATGAGGAGAGGCTGAGGGACCTGGGCTTATTTAGTCTGCAGAAGAGAAGAGTGAGTGGGGATTTGATAGCAGCCTTCAACTACCTAAAGGGGGGTTCCAAAGAGGATGGAGCTTGGCTGTTCTCAGTGGTGGCAGAAGACAGAACAAGAAGCAATGGTCTCAAGTTGCAGTGGGGGAGGTCTAGGTTGGATATTAGGAAACACTATTTCACTAGGAGGGTGGTGAAGCACTGAAGCACTGGAATGGGTTACCTAGGGAGGTGGTGGAATCTCCATCTTTAGAGGTTTTTCAGGCCCAGCTTGACAAAGCCCTGGCTGGGATGATTTAGTTGGGGTTGGTCCTGATTTGAGCAGGAGGTTGGATTACATGACCTCCTGAGGTCCCTTCCAACCCTGATAGTCTATGATTCTATGTACCCCAACAGCGAGCCCTTCACACCCTTACGGTCCCCTATCATTCCCATCAGTGGCGGTAAGCTCCCACAGCAAGAAACAGCATTATATTTCCTTATCTTCTGCTCTCTTGCTGTGTAATAGGAATAATATTTATGGCAAAGCAATATGCTCACAAACTTCTTTTGCAGTCATCAAAGCATTTAATCAACTGCCAAAATTATAATCATTGCTCATATGCTCTTCCACCACAAATTTTGTCTGTTAGTCTAACTTGCCATTAGAAGAGATTGTGGCAGCTTTACTCAGTACCAAAATAACTGGTTAAATAAGGGTGGCATTTGATTATTATGCTTGTCGATAAAGAGTGCTATGGAGAAGCTTTAGACACTAAATATGCAAAACAATTTTTAACAGACCCAGCTGATCACTAAATAGAGATTTTTGTATTCTGTATGTGTCTGTTTCAAAGCAAAAACCAGTAATTTTTCAACACCGTTTACTATCATCTTGGAAACAGCATGTTAACAAGACTCTGTTAATGATCATGTTTTGAAAATCAGGCCCTTAGCGTTCCATTACTTACTTTACTACTATTATAACTATTCCCTCAACAAGAGTATTTTTGCTTACTTCTTTAGATTTCATAGTTTATGTAAAGGAAGCCTCATTTAACAGCTTCTCTCTTGGGCTCCCCCAATCTTAATTCAGTAGAAAACTGTATATAACTTATGTGCCATCTGGTAACTTCTGCGGTGTAATTTCCCTGAAAAATTATGCATGATATTAGACATTTTCTATGATAGAGGTGACTATTACTGTTGCCATATTAAAGGATCTGTCTGCATTTCTATTACAGTCCCCATTTTAAGGCACTTATAACTTGTTCATTTAAATTGTACTAAAACCTGACACAGATTCTTTTTTGCATTATATTATTAAATTATGTATTGTTATTTATTCAAATCAATTTGCTGTCTTCTTAGTTAGGAATATAAAAATAAATGCCATGAAGATGTTGATGCTTTTTTGCACACCTCTACTATACTGCATAATAGCACTTTGGAATATTTACTTTGCTCACTGAGAAAAAAAAATAGAAGAAGGAATTTGTTGCGGGGAGTGGGAGGTTCAGAAGGACCAGCACAGTTATCAAACCTTATGATCTTACTAGTCTTTGAACCTTAAACCATACTACTGTATATAGTCTGGGGATACACAAGATGTTACCACTAAATGTCATAGGATCACACTATAAGATCATTCTACACAGGGCCAGAATCTACCACTCTTATTCTCAGCCAATAGTAGTCCCTTACTTCACTGATATTCTTACTGACTTAATAGGTACCATTGAGAGGTATGCCACTGGCTTGAATAGGCTCAGGATCAAACAATATGAGTAAGAATTGCAGAACAATGGATCGGTGGGTAGCAATCTATCTATTGGGGATCGATTTATCACGTGTAGTATAGACGCAATAAATCGATCCCCGATTGCTCTCCCGTTGACTGCTGAACTCCAGCTCTGTGAGAGGCGGAAGCAAAGTCAACAGGGGAGCCGTGGCAATCGACTTCGCACCGTGAGGACGCGAGGTAAGTCGAACTAAGATATGCCAATTTCAGCTATGCTACTCTCGTAGCTGAAGTTACGTATCTTAGGGCGATCCCCACCCCCAGTGTAGATGAGGCCTTAATGTACAAAAACAGTGCCACATCTCTTGAGGGGGTTTTGGGAGGTGGGGGGCATGTGGGAGAGGGAAAAGGAGGTGCCCAATCCTGCTCCCATTGGAATCAATAAGTGTTGTAATTTATTTCAAATGGTGTGAGAAAAGATTCTAAATCCTGCAGAATTTCTTGTTTGACTTGTGCATATGAAAATGATAGTATGAATACCATGCAAAAATCACATCACCACCCATCTCTCTGATCACCTCTCTAACTGCCAACTCATGCAGAATTTCAGTACCTGTACTCTCCAGCCAGTACTCATGTGGGTGCCAGTCAACCCAAAGGAGCTCAGAAGGTTCAGGACCACATTTTCATTCCCTGCTCAACACTAGCCAGCCTGAGAGAAGAGCATGCTTGTTAGTACCCTCAGGAAGTGGACTGGGGAAATTACAACCAAAGGTGTTTGTAGATGCATGCAAGGAAGGGGAAAGCACAGGAACCTCTATATTCATATACTTTGCAGATGTCAAGGTCTAGCCCTGGTTACAGGAACAATTCCACAAGAGCAGCAATTTTGCATAACTGCACCCGATTTTCCAATCAAGACTTGTTTCCCCACTAGTACTAGCAATATGTTTACCATTATATTACCTCCAATTAAACATCCAAATAAGAGTCACACCTACATACACTAGACCACCACCTAGGCAACCAGATATTTTATTAATTTTGGAGATCAGTATTTCAAGCCTATCGTCAAGTGAGGAGTGTGTGTTCTGGAATGTTTCCATTTGGAATCTGATTGGTGCTTTTAACTCTTGTTTTGAGTTTACATGTTTTAAAACGGAGAGTATTAGAGTCTCCATTCATAGTTAGCACCAGAAGCAACTGAGTGGTTAAAGTATGTAAAATCATTTCTCTCTTCTTTTATATGCCAACTTGTTACATCACATCAGAAACCAGTAAACACAGTAGAAATCATCCTCCCTGATACTTTTAAGAGAGTGCAAACACTTGGGGCCAGATGCTCAGCTGCTTTACTGCCAGGGGTGGCTCTAGCTTTTTTGCCGCCCCAAGCACAGCAAGCAGGCTGCCTTTGGCCGCATGCCTGTGGGAGGTCCCCGGTCCTGTGGATTCGGCGTACCCGCCGCCGAATTGCTGCCGAATCAGCGGGACCGGCAGACCTCCCGCAGGCATGCCGCCAAAGGCAGCCTGACTGCAGCCCTTGCAGGGACTGGCAGTGCGCCCCCTACGGCTTGCCACCCCAGGAACGTGCTTGGAGTGCTGGTGCTTGGAGCCGCCGCTGTTTACAGCCATTCATCTGCATGGCTTTATGATTATAACATGCCATGGTTACCCATTTCCTTTTCTCTGTAGTCCATATGACCTTCTTTTAGCATACTAGGTTCTATATGAATCCCTTTTGTCCCTGAGTGTGCCCCAGCGCTGGCCTTAACAGTTAAAGTTACTATTTCTTCCCATCCCCACTAATTTCTAAGTGATATACTGAAACATACAAAGTCAAATTAAGGGATTACACCAAGTGTTGCCTAATTGCTACTGGTTTCTGCATTTACTTCTTGTTAATGTATTTTTTTAGATACACCGTCAAGTTTTCATGTTATACTCATATAAAAAGGTGAAAAACAACAAAAAAGCCACCCTCACAAAAATATTTGACAGTAAAGACCATTTTATTTGCCCCTTGTGCTTTGCCTGAAATAAAAGCGACATATATTTTTCCCCTCAACACACACACACACACACACACACACACACACTACTTTGTGGGTTTGTTTTTCTAACATTTGCAATACTGAGCAAGAAGGAATTTCTGAGAAATGCTTCCTGCACTCTTTATAGTTATATACTGAGTCATTACATTACTTAATTAAAGTTAATACCTTCCTTTAACCTCATCTTTCCAAGAGAGACAAATATTGTAATGCTCGCAGAGCAATCTTATTGGCTTCAGAACTGCCTCAAAGCAGCCACTCAATGCACTTATGAATCATATCTAAGCTCTTAAAATATTTAAGCTTTTTCAAGTCTTTGAAATATAATCACTTATGTAAATAGAACACATCTCAAGATATTTCCCCAATATATTATATTCCATTATACTGAAAAATTACTTTTTGTAAAATAGATAACACAAAATACGTACACAGCCATATATGTCGTTCGTATTATCGTGAAATTTAAGGACTGTAGAGGGAACTATATGAATATATATAATCATATTGAAACACTGTCCTCATTAATTCTTGTCCTCACAGCTTCTTTTGCAAGCTTTGGTGCCTCTTCCTCATTACAGTGGCACATAAGGACTTTGGCCAAGATTTTCATACTAAGGTCCCTATAGTTAGGTACCTACAGTAAAGTGGTATTCAGTCATTTAAAGAAGAGTGGCCTGATTTTCAGAGATGCCTGCAGATCATTAAATACCGATTTCTCCCAATGACATCAGTGGAAGGAATGGATGCCCAGAGCCTCTGAAAAATTGGCCATTTTTATTTGGAGGCCTACATATTGATTTAAGAGCCTAATATTAGGTACTCAGATTTAAAATGCTGGCCCCAGTGCTACTATATAAAGAGATGAATCACCCTGAGGCTATTTTAATGAATAAACTGAACATCTGCTGGGAGAACACTAGGCTGAAATTTAAAAGATGAGCTTCAATGCAGAAATGCACTAGTGAGTTAATTATCTGTCTGATTTTTACATTGTACTCCACTAAAGTTGGAGAGTTTTAAATTGAACAGTAGGTTAACAGTTAGACCAATTAATGACCCAAACTTAACACTTTGTATTAAATCAGGCACATCTATCCTTGTTCTATTCAGGAACTGGTATTGGTGTTTTGCTAGTGAGTGGTGTCAGGTTGCCTCAGCACTAATTAATTTATACCTTATTGTTATAAACCAGGCATAATTAACCTGCACAATGATGAGTCTTTTGTACTTATTTCCACTACCATTTGCTCACAGGAAAACTGTTCTTCCTTTTTATCTAAAGATCAAATAGATCAAAATAAAAAGGGATCCTACTGCTGACAAAGCAACAGCCCTCCAGTACTCTTAGCTGAACCACACTAATACCGGGATGCAGTCAATTTACAGGTTGCGGCTGTCTGCCAACTTGTTGAAAGTAAATGAGCCAGGAGAGGATTCTGAAGGGCCTGAAGAGAACCCTAGAGAGTTGACTCCTAGCTGTCTGTTGACTGCCGATGATGTTCAGGAGGCATTGCTGACAATATACAAAGCTATGGAACAGCATTCAGACCTTCCATAAGATTGCAAACAATGCAAAAACTGTGATTCTCCTCTCTTCTGCTGTAGCAAAATCTTTTATTGGGATCTTTCTTCAACCTGATAAGTACAATAGGACATAGGTTATTTGAATTAATAGTTATATTAAATTATATTTAAATTAATGTTATTAAGCAGATTGAAGAGATAGGAAAGATACAATCCCATATTTTAAATATTCTCTCTTCTGAAATAGTATTACTTTGAGAAATACTAGTACAGAGAAATACTGGAACATCTTAAGAGGCAAGGTGACTTACCATAATATGTCCACATGCCTACCCACTGCAACCTGTGAATATTATGTTATGTTCCAAAACCTGTATGTGAAAGTCTCAATCCCGGAAACAGTTATCTAAGTGCTTAACTTTAAATCCATGAGCATTCCTACTGATTGCTTAAATTTTATGTGCCTAAAATTAAACATGCATGTAAGATTGAGGCCTAAGATGGCCTACTGTATGATGACGTTGACGATATAAAATCAGAGATGAGAAAGTCTGCCAATGGACCAAGTGGTTGGACAATAACTATTGGCGAACACTATGATGTATTCAGGCTTGAAAGTCCCGTTTCCCCCCACCCACACACACTCTCCTTCCCCCCATTTTCATGCAATCACATGAAATAAGAAAAGATTGATAAAGTCTTGGTATGAGCTCACTGTATAGTACAGACATCAGATGGGGGTAAAACTAGACCTTAGAATGGGATTTTCAAAAATGTTTACGTAAATTAGGCACCTTACTCTCCTTGACTTTTGAAAACCCCATCATTAGATCTGAATCCTTTCAAATTTGGGGATTGAGTATGGAGGAAGACTCCAATCCCATGCTACAAACACAGTCCTACTGTTTAGGTTATGGGTCAGTCCAAAATCAAAAAGATTTATTTTCCAGTTTTCAGACTGGCAAGAATTGTTTTCAGCTTAAAGAACATAAAACAGTATGTAACAGAGTAAACCTTAACCCAGCAAATATGAGCAAAACATGAAACCATCACTAACATATGTCTGGTGGAGTCTGATACACCATTATTACTTTAGTACTAATATTCAGGTATACACATAGTTCAAGCTCAATATTTATTAGTGAAAAGATAGCTCAGCTTTTAAGGAAAACCAAACAAAAGCAAAGTAAAACAGGAATTTCCAATAGCAGACTATCATAGTGCTCAGATACCACCGTGATGGAGGAGTTATAAACACTTAGGTAGATAAATCATAGCACGCCACAGAAAAATAGAGGTTTTGTACGTGCTTTTAGAAACATGAAGCGATATCCTAGGCATTTACCCCCTTGTATTACGCATAGCTAATTTGATTCAACTTTTAGGTTGTATGTGGCACTTACTCATTTTTACCTTTCAGATTATTTCTGTGTCTAATTAACAAACTTACATCACTGTCAAACAAGTACATGGAACCCTTCACACAATAAGTTATCACTTACAGAGTTATTAATAACTGTTTTATTTCAAAAAGGATGAAGTGTGTACAATAGAAGGGGGGCTTTGGTAATATCTACAGAGATATTCCATAGGGGTATTTGTTTGGTTTGGGAAACAAAAGCGGGCCCAAACGTGGAACCAAAGAGAACTATATGTTGTTTTATGTTCATTTAAGTGTGTTATTTTCTGAACCACAATAGTTATACTTTGGTCAGAATGGAATGAAACAATAACTAGCAGAATTACATAGTAAGAAGAACAAAGCATCTAAACCTTAACGAGGACCACGCTGACAGAATACAGACCATGAAGTTTCCTTTCTGTGGATCTGGGAGAACAACAGGAAATTCATCTTCAGGTTTACACAACTCTGCCTACTACAGCATCCCAATAGCATTAATACGTTCCTAATTACAGGCTTCTCATTTTTGAGGATATCCTACAGATCCAATGCAGAGTCTCAGCAGGATTGACGTCTTCTGGGCTCAGTGTTTTCTTCAAATCTGTCTTCAGTGCTCTCAGTTTTTTGGGGGGGACCATAAATGTGCATAGTACTCTGGGATAGTTCAGGGAAGCTCCAGAACATACAAGATTTGAAGCCCACATCTGATTACCCGCTAAAGCCCCACAATATTGTCAGTGAAGGTGGGATTCCTTTGAAGGTTTGGAAGAGGGACATTGGAAGCAGATGCCTATTGCGTGGCAGCAGGGAGGCACAGTGTGTGGGAATCTAAGCAGCACTGGAAGTGAAGGGGTTTGGGTTGGTTTTTGGTAAAGTGCTTTGAGACAGCTACATTATTCTTTTCTAATAAAGAGCTATATCATTTACTATTTACGTGGCTTGGTCTACCACTGTTTCAGTTGGGGGTGCTTATAAAGCGGTCTTAAATTGGTATAGATCATTTTACCTCCGTACAGAAATAAGATATAGTGGTATAAGGCATACCACTATAGACGCATAACTGTATCAACCCCTCCTAGTGTGGCACTGCTTTAACTATCCAGTACAAGCCCTTAGATCACATGATACATGAAAAACCAACATCTGTGGAAATATGGAAGTGTTTGGAATATATGAAAAGCACAGTGTTAACAAAAAGCAGTCAAAAGATGGGGACTATAGTGAGCTTCTCAATATTTGTGCACTGGGAATTGTACACTTTCCTCATTAGATTAATTGAGGATTAGCCTAGGTAGGAATTGTGCATATGTCACTATGAATGCTGCACAGACATGCCCAGCTGTCAGCATCAGGTATGATGCCATCATGTTTAATGCCTACAGTATCTGCATATGATAGCTTCAATAATGATATGTTAGTTAGGGATGGAAAATAATACTATAATATATCTAAATAAATTAGATGATTCCAGATTACCTAGAAGAAGCGGCCAGAACATAGTCTGGGTTATGCAACATAAGGTTTCCAGAGCAACATGGATAGATAATGTGCTGAAGTTCAGAAAAAAAGTTGAGTAATGCCATGGGGATCTGAACTAGATGTAGTGAATGGTCCAGTGGGATGTAGAAAGGACTTTAAAAAATGCACTATAGTTTGTGAAAAGTAATTTCAGTAAAATATTATTAATACTGAGAAACCAAGATTGATTCATGGAAAAGGCCAACTTCTTAGAAACGTGATGGGAGAAATTGGCATCTTCCCATTGGAAGACCAGATGTAGCCTGTAGGATGGTTTGGGCTAAGAAATAAGAAGAATTTAGGTTAACTTAGACTCCAAACCTAAGTGTAGAGGAATATGGGAAACTGAAGTTGCCAGTGTGAGAAAAGTCAAAGATAAATTGGAGACAGTGTCTTATGGGAAAGTAAGAGCTAGGAAGGATGTGATCCAGGGTTAGGTTTTGGTTATAAATGGCTTAAGCAAGGTTTATGATGAGTGTTTTTGAGATATGTGAATGTGCTATTCAAATGCTATCTATATTGATAATTATGGGAAGGACATGGGCACCGATGTTAATTTAAATAATGTGTAATGCAAAGAGCCATAAGAAGGTGGTGGAAATATAATTATGGTAAAGGGCAGTTCAATATGAATTATTATTATAATGGATTATAAAAGGAGTAGTTTTGCTAAATTGCAGGAGAACTCCAATTAACATCCAAAGGATACTGCTAGGTTCCACGGTTATAAAGCTGTACCTCACTCTTCTCAGTAGACTGATCACCCGTTGATGCATTATTTCATCTTTGAGTGTAAGTATAATTGTGTACGTGGAAATTGCAAGCCTGTTTGCTAAATTAATCCTTTTTCTTTTTAATACAATTTGGTTATATTATTCAAAATGTCACCTAGTGGTTCTCTACTAAATACGTTTTCTGTAACCAATCTAGAGGCTTAAACCTGAAAACTAAGTTAGGTTTTATTACACCCTTATCTTTAAAAACTTAATATTGATTGGGAACATTTCAACATAAAGGTTACAAAAAGTTACATAGATGACAACCCTTTAAAAGTCTAGTTTCACAGTAGCAGCTGTGTTAGTCTGTATCCGCAAAAAGAACAGGAGTACTTGTGGCATAGGGTCTGAGGGTAGAGTCCACATACCCAGACAAGCCTGATGTTAGGGTGCCAATGCCTGAGATGATGGGGGTGTCCAGGATTTCCAGGTTTATGGATCTTGGGTAGCAAATAGAATACCCCTGGTTGGGGTTCTAGACATGTGTCTGTACAGATTTGTTCCTGTGCTTTGTCAGACTCCAACGAGAGACTGCTGAGCTGGAATTGATATGCAAACTAGACACAATCAACTCAGGATTGAATAAGGACTGGGAATGGCTGAGTCATTACAAACATTGAATCTATCTCCCCTTGTAAGTATTCTCACACTTCTTATCAAACTGTCTGTACTGGGCTATCTTGATTATCACTTCAAAAGGTTTTTTTTTTTCTTAATTGGCCTCTCAGAGTTGGTAAGACAACTCCCACCTGTTCATGCTCTCTGTATGTGTGTGTATATATCTCCTCAATATTTATTCCACTCTATATGCATCCAAAGAAGTGGGCTGTAGTCCACAAAAGCTTATGCTCTATTAAATTTGTTAGTCTCTAAGGTGCCACAGGTACTCCTGTTCTTTAAAAGTCTAGTTTCCAGTTAGATAGTGTGATGAATCAATTGCCCAGGCATAACAGCGTATTGGAATTGTACACCTCCCCCATTAGGCTATAGAAGTGGTGAATTGTAGACACAATCATTTGTCATACCACATGTCACAATTCTTGAATTATTTTATGAATTGGTAGTAATTTCCATCATACATTTTTTATGCGACAGAGAGAAGTTTTCACATTTTGTGGCACAGAGCAAACTGTACCTGTTTAAAACCAGTCTCCACCTACCAAACTATGTAGAACCATAGAACTACAAGAATGATTGAGCTAGCATTATAGTTTCATCTTCAACAAGTCAGTTGACTAAATACTCAAAAAACATCTCTTCATTTCATTTCACTTCACAGCATAACTCAGAGGTGTGAGAGAGAAAGAGAGAGACAAAGAATAATCATGTGTGTGACTGAACAGGGCAACCTTTACTCTCAGTGGCATCTAAGATGATGCCATTATTTCTTATTCTACAAACAGGTAAATAACAATGGTACACCTGACACTACTGTGTGATTACCCCCATCTGTTTTTCAGTCTTATTAGCTGACAGACAGACAGGCACTTACAGGAAAGCAGGGCATTAATAGAAACATTGTGCAGGTGAACGAATTGACAGAGCCAGACGAGTACCCAGAAGTCACCTCCTACAAGACAGGCCCAACAAAGAAAATAACAGAACACCACTAGCTGTCACCTTCAGCCCCCAATTAAAACCTCTCCAGCGCATCATCAGAGATCTACAACCTATCCTGAAAGATGATCCTTTACTCTCACAGATCTTGGGAGACAGACCTGTCCTCGCTTACAGACAACCCCCCAACCTAAAGCAAATACTCACCAGCAACCACACATCACTGAACAAAAACTCTGACCCAGGAACCTATCCTTGTAACAAAGTCCGATGCCAACTCTGTCCACATATCTATTCAAGTGACATCATCATAGGACCTAATCACATCAGCCATACCATCAGGGGCTCGTTCACCTGCACATCTACCAATGTGATATATGCCATCATGTGCCAGCAATGCCCCTCTGCCATGTACATTGGCCAAACCGGACAGTCTCTACGCAAAAGAATTAATGGACACAAATCTGACATCAGGAATCATAATACTCAAAAACCAGTGGGAGAACACTTTAACCTGTCTGGCCATTCAATGACAGACCTGCGGGTGGCTATCTTACAACAGAAAAACTTCAAAAACAGACTCCAACGAGAGACTGCTGAGCTGGAATTGATATGCAGACTAGATACAATCAACTCAGGATTGAATAAGGACTGGGAATGGCTGAGCCATTACAAAAATTGAATCTATCTCCCCTTGTAAGTATTCTCACACTTCTTATCGAACTGTCTATACTGGGCTAGCTTGATTATCACTTCAAAAATAAAATAAAAAAAATTATCTTACTTAATTGGCCTCTCAGAGTTGGTAAGACAACTCCCACCTGTTCATGCTCTCTGTATGTGTGTATACATATCTCCTTAATATATGTTCCACTCTATATGCATCCGAAGAAGTGGGCTGTAGCCCACGAAAGCTTATGCTCTCATAAATTTGTTAGTCTCTAAGGTGCCACAAGTACTCCTGTTCTTTTTGTTGAATTTCGTCATTACTGTTCAAATGAGTCGAATAAACAGTTTATTCATTTAGGATCCACAATAGCTTCCAAGCAAGAGTTTCTAAAATAAAACTCCTAGGTGGCATGGGGACTTATAACCACATGTGGATCCAGCCTCAGACTCATCTTACATCATGCAAATGCAAATAGCTTTGCAAGTACTAAACCCTGGCTATCCACATTAGAGCTATAATCCTAGCATCATTTTAGAGACCAGAGCTAGGACATCCTGGAATTCTGGAAAATCCACTTATAACTTTGCTAAATAGCTCTTCTAAGATAGTTTAAGTTATTACATAATTTAGCCTTTTTTTTTTTTTTAAGAAAAAACCCATGCTTTAATATGGAGTTTCTGAGGAGAAAGCTAAATGTGGTGAACACATTTCCCTATTTAGTTAAGTAAAAAAGTATAAGAGAATGGTTTATGGCTTTATGATGACTAAAGGAGGAAGTGGCAGGAAAAATTGTGGGAGGCAGAATAAAGTCATAGCAGCATAAATCATATATTATCCATAACTTGATACTTGTTTCTATTTTACAACAGAGTTCTTAACTTGGGAAGGTTGGCAAGTGAAATGACACAAGTTAGCTCCAATTCCCTTGTTCTTGCAGACAGCGGCAGGGAAGATTAGGAAGCAGAGACACCAATTTGTACTGTTCTCAAGCAGTCTATTCAAACTGCTGCACAGAATGGAAATATTTTCAGGTTTGAGAGTAAGGCTAGAAGAGAAAAGGGGATCCTAGAGCAGTGGTTCTCAACCAGGGGTACACGTATTTCTCGGGGCATGCAGAGGTCTTCTAGGGGGTAGAAGACCAACTCATCTAGATGTTTGCCTAGTTTTACAACAGGCTACATAAAAAAGCACTATCGAAGTCAGTGCAAACTAATTTCATACAATGACTTGTTTATACTGCTCTATATACTATACATAGAAAGGAAAGTACAATATTTATATTCCAATTGATTTATTTTATGATTATACGGTAAAAATGAGAAAGTAAGCAATTTGTCAGTAATAGTGCACTGTGACACCTTTGTATTTTTATGTCTGATTTTGTGAGCAAATAATTTTTAAGTGAGGTGAAACTAGGGGTACGCAAGACAAATCAGACTCCTGAAAGGGGTATAGTCAGGGCTGGCTCCAGTCACCAGCTTAACAAGCAGGTGCTTGGGGCAGCCAAGGGAGAGGGGCAGCATGTGCGGCAATTCGGGGGCGGCAGGTCCCTCACTCCCTCTAGGAGCGAAGGACCTGCCGCCGAACTGCCGCCGCTGATCGCGGCTTCCCCCCCCCCAATTCCTGCCTTTTTTTTTTTTGCTTGGGGCGGCAGAAATGCTGGAGCCAGCGCTGGGTATAGTACTCTAGAAAGGTTAAGAGCCACGTCCTAGAGACTCCCCAGTGGGAACTAGAAGGGCAGAAGTTGTGGAAAGAATATCTGGCAGTGATGACGTAAATGTTATCTTAGCTATTACACTTCTATAACATATAACCAAGCCATACATTTTTAAATGGGTGGGGTAAATAAAGCCCACTATGCTCTGAAGGCTTTTTGTTGCAATACACCTGGTTCTCCTCTCCCTTATACCAATGTAATTCCATTGATACAAGGGGCTGGTGCAAGATCAAAATTAGGCCAAATTGTGATCACGCTAATCTATGCCGGTGGATCTTTATGGCCACATGGAGCCCCATTGAAATATTTAGTCTACCGGGAATGTAGAGGAAAGGTAAAACAAAGGGCCTGATTCTCCTGACTTCCACCTTATCTGGCCATTTATTGAATCCCAATGGTATTACTCTGCGCCCACTTTGCACAGCCGTAAAGGACTATACAGTGCATAAGGCAATGGAGAACCAGGCCTAGTCTTTTGGAACGCTTGTGGAATACATAGGAGTGATAAACAGCCAGCTAAAATATTTTAATTTAACACTTTTGAGACAGCATTGTCTAGTGTTATAAAGGAAGCTGGTTTGGGCCGGATCTGCATCCCTGAGGATTGTTCCAGTGTAGGAGAAACCCTGGGTGTGGGAGTATTACTGTCATGCCAATACTATTCCCATTCTTGTCCTCTTCAGGATCCAGTGATTCCCAGTGATTTCCCCGGTGGGAAACTAAATGTAAGTTAGAGCAGCCCCAAGGCTGCTTTTATTTAAATTGGTGACTGATCAGGGGAGCAAAAAAATGCTTTACCTCTACCTTGTCCATGTACCACCCCTCAAAGTCCTGCAACAAGCATAGCTCAGTTGGAGTGAAGGATCTAGATTACATATAATGATCCTGTTTCTGGTAATGAGCTTCTAAATCAATTATATTCTTAGAAACTCTATAAACAATCCATTAGGTGAATTCGATTTTCATAAGTTTATAAAAATGCTTCTTGATCACTGCATCAGCAACTTGGTGATTTGGGCCAACATTCAGGAAAGCACTTAAGCATGTGCTTAAATTTAATCATGTTTAATATCCATTGATTTCACTAGGACTGGAACATGTGCTTAAACACTTTCCTAATAAAGAATGCCCTCCTGAATTAAGGCCTTGATACCTAAAAATATCTTCAAAATATAGAATCCTGATTTTTTTTTTAATTTGATACAATTTATTTATCATTTCATTTTTATTTAATGTAAAATCAAACAATTCACATTCTATAGGCTCATAAAACCTCCAGCAGCTGTCAGCATAATAGCCCCTTTAACCTCCTACTGTGATTACCCTGCTAGCAAGCTTTAAAACTCACCAGGCTTGGGTGGAAGTCATTTTTCATAACAAAGCTGACAGCTGAGGTGGTGGCTGGGGGTGAGGGTGGGATGTTTCATCCTAATTAGATTGTATCCCACCATATGGGATTTTTCCTATCTACCACAACAAAATTTTGAACTCCCCCCTAAACTTAACACTGTTCAGCTTTTCATGGATATCAATTAAGTTTCTCCTCTGAGCCCTGGTGCTGATTCTGTTCTTTCCCCTCTTTCTAGCTTTGAGTATTTCTCCCCTCCAAACTCTAAGTAAGAATCCAGATTCACCAGCTGATTTTCTTTCCATAATGGCTGATTCCTCCTCACTGTCTCTCTCATGAAGGCAATGCTCTACTTGCCAGTCTTACATCATGCTGCTTATTTTGATGACTTTTTTCTTGGCAACCATTATGACTTCACACCGGATTCTCGACTGTTCATTTGCTGGTTATTTCGTTATCAGCAAAAGAACAAATGCCAGGAAGAGTTACAGTTAGCAAGTTCTATTATTATGACAATTACTTAACTTTATTTTGCATAATTTAAACAATGACAGTATGTTGATAACACTGTTTTATTTTAGCAATAGAACTAGTTGTATCTTGATTTAAGTCAATGTTAACATTGCTTCCAATATTACCTTTGCATTATTAAAAACTCAGTAATAAAATGATACCATTCAAGTACTAATATATACACATAGACGGAGATTAATTGAGTTGCAGCAATGGAAAAAAATAACCATGGGAAGCAAATACATTTCCTTAAATCAATTCAGATAAAATACTCCAATTAGTTTGCTGGCTCAGTGAATTTGTTTAAATAATTCTCTTAAATTTCAGTGACAGTATACCACTGGTTATATGTTATTCTCTCCTTCAGTTTATTAACAAAGCTCATAAAGGACTATAAAATATTAAGGAAGGTTGGCATTTGTTATTGTTAAAAAGAGAACTGGGTGCATGGAATTCCAATGAGGTAGTCACTAGCTTTTCCACTGCCACATGATCTACATACGTGTTCATGATCTACATATGTAAAATGAATTATGTTCTGTACATGCCTAACTAAATACAGATAGGTTTCATAATTGTAATAGATGTATTGCAAAGTGAAATTAATTACATAATTATCCCTACTCACTTCTTTTTAATCAAATAGTATTTAAACATATGTAGTCACTTTCCTGTGACAATTAACCCTTTGGACCAGATCCTTAATTGATATAAATTAGCATAGCTCCATGACTTTAGCTGAGGGTTTGGATTTAATAATCAGTAGAGTTTAGTTTAATATACAGTTTATGAAAAATGCAAATTATGGTTTATGGGAAGTTCACACAATGCTTAGAAATAATTCTGCCTATTGTTACATGCAAAACTACCATGAGAATACAGTTTCAAATGGGAAAAGCTGTTTTGACCCATTTGTTTACTGGAAGAGAAAAAAAAACGTTAGAGTAATCAGAGTGGTGACAAGGTTCTGTGAAAATATTCACCATGTCATTTCAAGCATTTTAACACCCTAAAATGTTGCTTTCCTGTGAACTTTCAGGGTAATGTTGCTTTTTTGCTTTCAAATGTGCAAGTATGCATGAAAAGGCTTGACATGTTGTGTTTGTGAAATTCCAAGCAGAAGTGGCATAGTAGCAACCACCTTTGACATTTTTAGTGCATTCTACTGATAGGCAAAGAGGGACAAGAAGCAAATTTATTTTCCCATTTTACTGAGCTCTTTCTCCCTAAGTTTGCTTCCTCAAAGCTAACCAAATAGGCATGCAAACACAAAGCCAGTGACCTTACCACAGGTTTCCTTTCAGACTGGTAGCCATGTTAGTCTGTATCAGCAAAAACAACGAAGAGTCCTTGTGGCATCTTAGAGACTAACAAATGTATTTATTTAGCCAAATAAATTTGTTAGTCTCTAAGGTGCCACAAGGACTCCTCGTTATTTTTACGGGTTTCCTTTTGAGCAGTGGTGCTGGAACAATTTTTATAGTGGGGGTGCAGAAGGCGGAAACCATGTATTTGGGTTGTTGTTGCTACTTCAAGCTAGGGGCAGCACTCCTAGTACCTGTGCTTGTGAGAGGAACTCTATCCGTAAGAACAGGGAAATTGCAACAACATATTATACCAATGGGTTATCCAATCCAGTATTCTACTAACAAGAGTGACCAAAATCAGATGTTTTGGCGAGTAAAACCTCCATACAGGAGAATCACACTATAATATGCTCACAGGAGAAATGAATTCCTAACTGTGGGCAGTCAGCTTATACTCTGAAGGTTTATAACTCTATTTTTATCTTACCTGATGTGGATGCTATGATCCATATCATAACCTGTTTCTGAATCTGCTAGTCATAAGAACATAAGAATGGCCCTGCTTGGTCAGACCAAAGGTCCATCTAGCCAGGTATCCTGTCTTCCGACAGTGGCCAGTGCCGGGTGCCCCAGAGAGAATGAACAGAACAGGTAATCATCAAGTGATCCATCTCTTTTCCATGCTAAAAAGTCCCAGTCTTATTAATCTCTCCTCAAATGGAAGCCGTTCCATACCCCTAATAATTGTTGTTGCCCTTCTCTGAACCTTTTCCAATTCCAATGTATCTTTTTTGAGATGGGGCGGCCACATCTGCCCACAGTATTCAAGATGTGGCATACCATGGATTTATATAGAGCAGGGGTCCCCAACGCGATGCCCACAGGCCACTGTGCCTGCTGGGGCGTTTAAGTGCGCCCGCATACTGGCCGCGGAAGAGCATCCACCGAAATGCCGCTGAGAAGCATCATCATCCAGAGACGTTGCAGCCGAAATGCCACTGATTTTCGGCAGCATTTCGGCGGTGACGCCTCTGGATGATGCTGCTTGTCGGCGGCATTTCGGTGATGATGCCTATTGATGTTGCCGCTTGTCAGCAGCATTTCGGTGGATGCTTGTCGTCCGGCGCCCGCCAGACGAAAAAGTTTAGGGACCACTGATATAGAGACAACATGATATTTTCTGTCCTATTATCTATTCCTTTCTTAATTATTCCCAGCATTTTGTTTGCTTTTTTGATTGCCGCTGCACATTGAGTGGATATTTTCAGAGAACTATCCACAATGACTCCAAGATCTCTTTCTTGGCTAATTTAGACCCCATCATTTTAAAGTTGGAATTATGCTTTTCAATGTGCATTACTTTGCATTTATCAACGTTAAATTTCATCTGCCATTTTGTTGCCCAGTCACCCAGTTTTGAGAGATCCTTTTGTAGCTCTTGGCAGTCTTCCTGGGTCTGAACTATCTTTAGTCACTTGGTTTTACTCTCAAATTGTGGAAGTGAGTTCCACACGCTATCATGCATTGTGTAAAAGAAAAAAAATATATTTTATCAAGTAGATATTTGCTGCCTTTTTTGTTTGTTTGCTTGTTTGCATTGTAGAACTCAGTAAATAGAAGCACCCTGCTCTCAATCTGTGAAGTAAAAAAATGAGACAGGCAATCAATTGAGCCCCTGTGTTTTTGTAAGATTTGAATTAAGCAAAAGGGACACAGGACACATGCAATGGAATTTAAGCCAGGCAGGCAGGACAAAGATCACCACCACTCAAGCAACAGCCAACAGCAAGAACAAGGATCAGGAATTGTTCAGAAAAGAAATAATATGCATAATCTCACATACAACTGCAATTTCAGCAGCCACAAAACTATCCTCTTCCTCTCATTGTATCTTGAGCATTACTTACTCTTATGATGTCCACACTGCACACAAAGATCAATATTAGTGAGCCATACAAAACACAGCAACAAACTCAGGTTGGTACAGAAGAAGCAGTACAGCTCCGACAGAACTCCAACCTGAATCTCTTCCTGCTAGGGAAGGTAATACCCCATTAAAGTCAACGGGTTTTTTACCATTGACTTCAGTGGAGCTAGGATTTTAGCCTTAGTTTTTCATATGTAGACAGAGCTGTGCTGAGTACAACAATTGCACATACAGTCATGGTAAGAAGATGAGCAAGTATGTACAATAGCACTTATGCTACAACAGAATTTGTCTCAGGCACGCAGAAAGCAAGGATACCATAGTTATTGACTCTCACAGCAACCATACACTGACCTCAGGCCAGGTCTGCACTGGGAACTTTTGCCAGTATTATAATGTTGGTTAACAGTTTATTTTTTTGTATATTTTTTTAATAAACAACAATCTTTCTTGACAAGAAAATTAGACCAGTTTAGGCCAGATCCTCAACTGGTGTAAATCAACACAGCAGTTCCACTGCAATCATTGGAGCTACACTGATTTACACCAGATGAGGATCTGGCCCCATATTTGTAATTACAAAGAGTAAGTTAATGACAACCAAATTAACCAAAATTACTTTCTGCAATTACGTAGTTGTACATATTTAAAGAAAGATTTTGGGCCCAACTCTGTAGCACTGATGGTGTCAATGGCAAAACTAACATTAGTATCAATGAGTGAGAATTACTTTCTGTAATCCTGTCCTGGTTTCTTATCATTAAAGGAAAGTGGGAAGAACACAGTAGGAATTTGGATTTTTAGACGCCTTCACACTATTATTTAGGTTTAGAAAACAGCTTGAGTTTGTAAACTAGTTTCCCCTGTAATTTAAGGCAATGGATGCTTTCCTTGTTTTCCCCCAAGGGTGATTCAGTGTTTCAAAAATAAAAGGAAGCTTGTGCTGTTTATTACTTATAGAAGAAAAGCTAGACAGTCACATATGGGCAGTACATTGACAGAATATAGATTAGGTAAAATTGTCGAACTGAACAGGTGACTTAGGACCCTAATCCCCATTGACTTTCAATTAGAGTAGGATTCTTAAAGTGATTAAATCATTTTGAAAATAGGACGTAGGTGCTTTTGAACATTTTACCCCAGGTCTGTTTGAAAGTCAATGGGGCAGATCCTCGGCTGGTGGAAATTGTCATAGCGAAGCTCTGTCGCAATGGGGCTTAGGAGCTTAAGTGCATACTTTAGTCCTATTACGTGTGTATAGATTTTTCACATTCTTAGAGTTAAGAATGTGCATTAAGGTCTACATGCTCACAGCCTATGTTTATAGTTCCTCTTATGGTAGAAGAGGCAGGATGTGTGAGCAATATATCTAAAAGGAATTTTCTATTCAGATCACTGTACACAAACAGACCTTGTCATTCTCTTTAAAGCTCTTGCTTCAAGACAACCAACTTTAGGCTGTGCTGCCTTACTTCAGTGGGTCTAATACTCTACTGCCTCATATCTTGTGAAGTTATTTACATCAGAGCAAAATGAGTACAAAGTGGCTCACAATGTTACTAAATCAGAAGGTAGCATTTCACACCACTTTGTACTCACTTTGCACAGGCAAAAACAACTAGATGAGATGGAAAACAATGGAGAACAAGACCCAAGTCTCTCAAAGCCAATGCCATAACAAAGGCAATCCTGAATGGTACTGCTGGCTAATCTATATTGTTCAAGTGGGCGCCAAATGATTAATCAAAACGAGTTAGCCAACACTGTTTTGAAGCTTGGCGCAAACGTAGTATCTATTAATTTACATGTTATTGGTTCATTTATGGTTGATTTCTGTAAATGCAGTATTGATCTCCATAATACAGAATCATGTAGCTGCACAATGCAAAGTAACAACATTCAGGAAAGTGCACCTCTTTTGGGGGTATTTGCAGCATAGCTTGGTGCCATTCACAAACTAAACCAAGCTCCTCCTCTTTGTACTAAGCCTGACCATAAAACAAAAAGTGCATTAGTAGTAGTAATGGGGCAGGATATCCCAAGTCTAGCATGAAAATGAACAAATGAGAACCTAGTACAGCTTTGTGCTTTGATTTTGATGTGTTCTCTTTCTTTAGTTTGTAAGGGAAACTGCCAAGCAGAACAACTCACTCAGATGTCATTGACAGGACTGCAATGACAATGAGTACCAAGGAAGAGGCAGAGCTCCTGAGCAATTTCAATGCAAAAATTTTGCATTTAATCAAAATACAAATTTGGGGCTCAAAAGTGTCTTTCTTTCACACTGTACTGAAAAATTCCATTAGCATTGAAAATTTTAATAGCAATTTTCAAACAAAAAGGATGTTTGTAAGTACTCACAATAACTGCACTGGCTATTGGTCTATGGAGAATTGCTGTAACATCTGCATGTTTGATTCAGAAAACAGAGTGAGGGTCCAAAAAAATAAAGCAAAGTAATAGAGAGAGGAACGGTCATGTCAAATGATATAAAACCTTGTTGAATTTACTTATTCTCCCAACATATTCATATAGTTGTAAAAGAAAAGCCAGGGACCAAGATTCTTTGGAGTCACTGTGCTGTGCTCAGCACAAATCCATGGGGGAAGAGGGAGAGATGTGCTTTAAGCCTTTAGCTCTCCAATCCCCAAGCTGTCTCACGACACAAGGTAAAGCAACCCCCAAGAGACTTTTGGGGCCATCAGGATCACTGAAGTGTAGCACACCTTGTGTTAATGCTTCTTTACTGCAGGATGGTCTGGGCACATAGCTAAATATGATTGCATACTCCAGTATTTGCAGACTGTTAACAGGTTTGGAAAACTAAAAACCAAACTACTGATTAAAAGTTCTGTCTTTTCCACCTATTTCTGCATAATTATACCCCCCAAGTAACAAACAACAAAAAAGGCAGCAGCATCTTAGAGTTATTCATGTGCCAAACAAAAGATTGTTTTTTTGTGTTAAATCATTCTGCTAATGTAACTTTAGTTATTTCTTCTGTTATAAAGCCACAAAAACTCAAATGACATTGGCGAATGCTTGTAAACCCCGCTCTCCATGCCATTCCTCTCACCTATAGGTAGGCACTATTATTTCAAATCTAGCAGTCTGGATTTGAGCAACCTTTCTGACTTCCCTCTGTTCTTTTCCTGAGAGCAAAGTGACTGCTATTGATTTTTCTAGAAGTATTCAAGCAATGTGTATCAGTGAGGAGTGAGATGGGGCTCTAGTTTGATGCTCAGAAATAACCATTAAGGTTCTCCCAATACTGTAAAGATTTGCACATGAGATTGAACTGCAAGGGTGTGCAAGCAATCCCATTGCTTTTAAAAGGAGGATTCACATATAAGGTTAAGCAAGTGCAAAAAATCATAGAGTGGAAGCCTTTGACAGTGAAACTTCATTATGACACAAACACAGCCCTCTCCTCTCCTGTCTTGGAGGGACCCTTGGCAGCAGAACTGGTGTGGTTCTGGAACTAGGGGATGTTGTGGGTATGTATGAGGAAGAGACAATTACGGGGTATTGTATGGAACCCTGCTCCAAATAAGCTCCCTTCCCAGCAGGGCACCTGTGAAGAAGTGGCTGGGATATGGGTTGCCCAATAATCAGAAGAAATCTTATGTAAGCTTAATTTATATTTTTATAGTGGTGTTTTGTCTAGAAAATGAAGAACTTTTCAAGAAAAGCCAACTAAGTATATGCCCTTAACATGTATCTTTAGCATGCCATGTGCAATTTACATCTATATTTCAGTTATCTACATGTATCTTCATTTGTATATATTCCCTCCTTGTGCCTAGATAACTGAATCCACTAAGATAATGTTCAAGATATCAATTTGAAACAATGTATTTTTGACTGTTGGGAAAAATCTGGATGAATCATGAACGTGGTTATACAGAATGCCCTTACCTTGATGCCTGATGGTAACTGTTCTGTTCCCAATACAATCAAAACATTTTTCATCTTACTGGGGGAAAAAAAAGCAGCTTCTGTCAGTGTGCACTGAACCCAGACAAGTCACTTGCTTTCATAACATAACACAGGCTTTCTTCTCTGCTTTTTTTTTTTCTTCCCTACTCTTTCTTCCAAGTCGTCTCCTGATGTCCTGTCTCCTTCTCGGGCCTGATCTGAAGCCCTCTGCAATCAAAGGATTTCTTTCCAATTACTTCCAAGGACCTTGGATCAGGCCCTCTTGTACCACAGAACTCTTGCGTTTCACAGGAGAATACAATGGGATCAGAAACAGGAAAGAGATGTAAACAACTGTTAATGCACACTAGCGTGGGCACCTGGTTACCGATAGTTACTTTATTGAACTGGATCTTTGGAGGAAGGATCCAAACTGAGTTAATTCTGCCAAACAAGCAGCAGCTCCATAAAGTTAAGCCTGCCTTTAGGTCTGGTTATTTTCAGAAATGTCTGAGTTACTTTGGCATGAATGAAAGATTTGGGGAAAACTACTAACCTTAAAAAATGTTATTCCAATTAAAGTCTCTGGTGTTTGCAATTATGGAGTGTTGAGAAGTCTGAGTAATAACTTGTATTCATTAATTTATGCTGCAATAACAATTTTGGCATGAGGTTACCACTGCAGGCCGATAAAGCAGATGAGCGGGCAAAAATGTCTCTGGCTAAGAAGACAATAGGCCTCAGTGGGCTTCATAGCAAAGTCCATAACTAATAAGTATTTATACAGAGTGACTTTGATTGGAAGCTCTTCACCCGACCTTTTGGGAGATGTGTACGTGTGAGGCAAGATTCCAGGAACAGGATGAGAAAAATCTACATGTTACACACACATCTCTTTTGCTTGGACTGTATTTAAAACGATGCAGATTAACTGAAAGGAAATCAAAACTACTGTTCATGCAAACAAGACAATCGAGAATTTCCATTATGTAGTTCCTTAATCTGAGACTATTCAGTTATTTGGCTACCAAATTTCAGTTTTACTGAAATAAAAAGTTTAATACAAAAAATCAAACACTTTAAGCCTGCAAATAATTCAGTGTAATATACTCTCTCTCTCAAGATGTCACAAGTCAACAGTATTTTTTCAAAATTGTGAACAAAGTTTAAATATGAAATCTTCCAGAAACTATTCTATTTAATACAGAAATTATAAAGGGTGAATAAAAGGAAAGGAATAAAGGGTGTGAAGGTGCAGAAATGCATTGTCCACCCCAAAAATCCAAACAAATTCTAATTCAATCTGCCAGAAGACACAGGACATATCACCACTGCATTTAAAGGATGTATAATCTCTATTTTATTGCCATATAAACTCTGCAGAATAAAGACCTCCAAAATCATAACCTTCCACTGGTCATCTTTACAGTGTCACTCACCAGTGCAGTTCCCCTATTTTTTATAATCACGGAACAAGTATGCAAACACATTTTAGTTAGTAAGAAAAATCCCAAATATTTTGCAATATACAGCAGACCTACAAGCCATAGTGAACAAAATGATTTCAGAATAATTGGAATAAAAGTCATTCATATTTCCTTATAAATCAAGAATCTGTTTACTGTGCATTATTTAATTGCAGTGCCTGTAAGTATTATTTCCTGGGTTTGTGGTGTTTATGTTTTTTGACATTTACGGTTAGTCTCTCTTTAGCAACACAAGATGTTGTTTAATCCTTGTTTAAAGAAGCCTGATCCTCTTTAGGGGAGAAAGGCTACACTTGCTATTGAAATTAATTTCTGAGTCAATAAGTATTTACTCTGTCTTAATTTCAAAAGAGTATAAGGTACCCACTCAACTTTGTTTTAACATATGGCCTAAACCCATGGCATTTAATCTGTAAATCCAATCCTGCAGCCATGCCTGAATGAATTTAATACTGATTATTCGGTAGTCAGGGCCACTTGCAGGAGTAAAGAGTTCCAGATCAGGCATCTATGAAAAGAGGAGAGAATGCATGTGTTTAATGTTCTATTTTCATCCTTCCTTTGTTCTACACATCTATTTTCTGTTAGCTGTCTTTTTGTTTCATTCATTGTCACTATTTTTGTTAAAGATATTCTAGTTTCTTAGCAATTTCTGCCATGGCCTCTCTCATTTTATTTAATATGCATGGGGAGAAAAGGTACCTCTCTCTCTCTGGTGCCATATAATGGACAAAATATCCATAATGGCCAGGGTAGAATGCCCGCAGCACAGGCACCCTGTAGTGCCACTGTAAGTATCCTGATACTAGCCCATACGCAAACCCCAGTGCAGAGACGTTGGAGAGTCTCCACATTGCTCACCACTATGGAGATTCTTGACTGCTCCAGACTATGGCACAGCTATAGCCACCCTTGGATGGTTGCTCCAGATTTATGCTAAGGGCCACTTCTGCTCTCAGAGCAGCCCAGAATCTGAAAAGTGCAAAGGTGGCTTAAGGGTCCAAATTCCCACTCTTTGCTTCCTAGCGCCACCTTCTGGAGGTTCAGCACAGAACTTCAGCTAAAATGAGGCTATTGTCTGCCTTTTGGGCCACTGACTCAAAGTAACATGCAGCATGATTAATGCAATTACCTGTAGCATTCATTTAACAAAATATCCCTAGTTAAACATGTGCAGAAAGTAAAATACTCATCTCTGGTTTTATGTTGTATGTGGAACTGCCACTGCCATCAATGGAAGTTTCTCACATACAACATGCAACAGAGAATTGCAGGTAATAGTGCTCTGCAACATGGACTGAAGAGATTAATTTTGCCTAACAACCTGACCACCGCTGTCTCTCTCCCTGCCCATCCAGCCAGCATGCTTTTCATCTCCCATTGTCATCCAGCAGAGTTGGTATGGGGTATGTGCAGTACCAGGATTTTATGTTTTATATATTTTGTATAATTTAGAATGAACAATAAAGAATAATAATATAGCATGTATTAAATGTATTGATGTATGATATGATTTGAGCATATTCTGCCAGCCACCCTTTCTGAAAACAGAACGGAATGGCCGAATGTGCCATTGATAAAGACGCATCATTCAGAATCTCGTGTCTGAAGCTGATTTGAAGGGCAGTAATAGACCTTTAGGGTCTCCATTTTGTTGTAAGTTTAAAATTAGCATTTTGAAATAAGTAAAAGAATGCAATGATTGCTTTCTCCCGCATTGCAATTTGATGTTCCCATTCAAATGTTCTGTGTAAATCAACCCTGTTTTGTGTATGAATGAGGAATGTGTGTGTTAGAAAATAAATGTGAAGGCCATCACCGGATCAGATATTCCATGGAGGAACCGAGGACAGACATAAAGGCACCAGGAGATTGCAACATGCCCCCATTGAGATGTCAGAGGAGGGCAGATTGATGACTCTGAAAGATGGGGCAGGAACCTATCAATGGGAACAAGATAGCTGTGATCAAAACCAGCATGGGGTAACTCCCTGAGAGACCAATGAAAGAACAAGATAACGGATGAGAAGAACAATTTAAGAAAACAGGCACTTGTCAAATGGCGATTCATTTCAGCATGACAGTACAAAGCTTACCGGCCTGTAATTGCCATGATCACACCGGAGTCTTTTTTAAAAATTGGTGTCACGTTAACTATCCACTAGTCACCTGGTACGGAAGTTGATTTAAGCAATA